>NC_056744.1:410805432-410840432 GCF_019279795.1 Protopterus annectens | reverse complement strand
TCTACTACAATCCTGTAATTTTTATCATATATATATATTTTTTTTAATATATTAAGTCAATCTCTGTAATTTTTGTTTAATTGTACTGTGAAGCTTTTCTCCCTGGGCCTCTGCTGAAAAAGGACACTAGCCCAGTCAGACTATCCCAGTCAACAAATGTCAAATTAAATAAATGAATAAAATGTCTCCTGACTTGAGCATTGTATATAAACTGCAGCTCTGCCTTCACTTCCTTCATATATGAGAAAAATGAAAAAAATAAAAACTGTTAAACTTGGAATTAAGTGACAGTAATAAACAGCTCAAAACTTCAGATGTTAATTCCTCTTCTGTAAAAGTATTGATGAAAGCTAAAGCAGACTTAGACACAAGAATAAGCTTAAATTTATGATAAACACTTTTACTCACCAACTGGACTTCATCAGGTCAGCTTTTCAATAATAGCGTTATCCATAGAAAAACTATATACTTAATGAAAACAAAAGATCATAAATCATGCCTGACAAAATCATGCATATCAATGAGCCAAAACAGGAAGTGACTCCTGATAGGCTAGCCTACCAGTATATGCAAACCTGATGTAAACAAAAGCCACCTTACAGTCCTACAGGGATGGGTCACAACAAAATGGCCAAACACCGAGGCCAGCATTGAAATTCAGACCATACATTCTCTATGTTGGTAATATAAAAAAAAAACACATACCTATGTTAACAAAGTAATCCACCACAAGTCCTAACTACAGGGAACACAGTACAACTTGGGTAAACCAGGTGGCAAAACAAATTAACCAATCTGAGCAGAGGAGTGTACTAAAAGTAAAATGGAAAAGTAATATGCAGAAGAAAATAACCAAACTCTAAGCATATGGCTCAGGTCCAGAATCTGGACCCAGACAGGTGTACAAATAATGACCAAGCCTTACACCTAACATTCCAGCAGTAACAGCCTAAACAACAAGTCTGAAAACATAAAATAATAAAAAGGGCAGTGCCAAAGCAGTATAATAACAACCATACACAAAACAAAACAAGAAGCTCAAAGAAATTTGATGGATCATGGGACTACATCCTAACCTGCCTAAAAAGTCAATGGTACAATCCAAACTAAAATAACAGAAACTAATAAAACAAAGTCCAAACAAACTGGACTGCAGAACTAGTAATTAAGTCTTAGTATGTCACCAGACAACAACAAGGTGTGACAAAAGTCCCTTCACAGAAGGCCATATAGCACTAAGGTGACAATTAGCCCCTTATAAAGGAGTTTAAGAACCAGAATGATTAACCAAAAAAGAAACAGAAGACAAAAAAAAAAAATCAGAGAGCCAAAGTGAATAAGAGTGTGTTTCCGTGTGTGTGGGGGGAGGGGGGTATTCTCAGATGTTTTTTCTGCAAAGCAACAAATGACAATAACTATTCCACAGCAATGATTACCTAGGTTACATGGAGACCTCTCCATGTGTAAATGATGACACTGAGAAGAAGTGTACATACCAAATCTGTTTGATAACCCAACACATACCTAGTACTACAGTCAGATACACATACACTCTTACTAGTTGGTCACTGCCAGATTTAAACTTCTCCCTATTTAAGTCCACAGTATAGAGAACATTCTATCAACTACCGACTCCACAAGAGAAATCTTGCTAGAAGTGTAAGACACAACACATTTGAAGGGATGACATCATCACTGTGTTGCAAATGACACTTCTTCATAAAGTACAGTTTTGTACCTACCATAAATGTAGATGTTCGAGGATCCACATTGCTGCAGTCATAACCTGTGAGTAGTCCGCTGTCCTCGGTCGGCCCGAATACCAAAGTGTTAGGCTGGCGTCGATCATGGTCGCTCAGAGCTGACGTCAGTACGCAGTAGTACTTAAGCGCATGACCGACGCCATATCCTCAGTCTTTCTTGCCCCAGATGTCAGAAGGCCTAAAAAGGAAAGGCCATAGCCAAAATAGAAAATACCCAACAACCAACATAGAGAAAATAATAATTATCCCAAAAGAAACACAGCAACCCCAAACTATAGAGGGGAAGGAGGGAGGGAAAATTGGACTGCAGCAATGTCATCTACATTTATGGTAGGTACAAAACTGTACTATGTTCTTCGTCTCACATTGCTGCAGTCATAACCTGTGGGTAGAATCCCAAAGCAAAGGTAAAGGGAGGCTGACAAATAAAAAGCATTAGGAGCTGCTAACATGCCCTGTAAAACTGCAGTGGCAAACCCAGCCCTAGACTTGGAATAAAGAGGAGATGGTAATGTTTAGTAAAAGTGTGCACTGAACTCCAAGTAGCTGCCTCCAAAATATCCTTAGTAGCTACCCCCCTTAAAAAGGCAGTAGATGTGGCAGTAGCCCTAGTGGAATGAGGTCTGATCCCAGCAGGAACATCCTTTCCATGATGAGAATAACAAAGGCAATACAATGGCCAGTCCACTTAGAAATAGTTTGCTTTGAAACAGCTTTCCCTTGTGAACCCAAAGCAAAAGAAATAAATAACTGTTGAATCTGCCTGAACTCTTTAGTTCTGCTCAAATAATAAGCGTAACTGCCTGTGAATATCCAAAGAATGCAAGACTTTTTCCCCTTTATTTTGGGGATCAGCATAAAAAGTAGGTAAATGAATAGACTGGTTTAAGGCCACATTAGAAATAACTTTAGGCATAAAAGTAGGGTTAGTGCAAGGACACCCTATCCTTATGGAATATCAGGAAGGGTTCAACTGCCATGAGAGCCTGTAATTCAGATACCCTCCTAGCAGACGTAATGGCCAACAAAAAAGCAGTCTTCCAAGACAAAAACTTCAACTCAGACGTAGCTGCAGGTTCAAAAGGAGGTAAAGTAAGCTTTTCCAACACAAAATTGAGATCCCAGGAAGGAGTAGGAGCTCTGGGGGTCTTATGTTTTTTGCCCCTCTAAGAAATTGTTTAAACAAAGGGTGAGAAAATAAAGGAGGGTCACAATCATAGTGAGCAGAAATGGCTGCAGCATGAACTTTCACGGAGGAAAAAGACAAACCCTTGTCTAGTAATTCAGTAAGGTACTGTAGTGTAAAACTCAAATTAGGCACTGAGACATCAAAGCTCTTTGCTGTGCTCCAAAGAAAAAATCTCCTCCATTTATCAGCATAAACTTTCCTAGTACTGGGCCGTCTGGCCTCCAAAATGACATTCAAAACGTGTTGAGGAAGCTGAGACCCCCCAGGGTCTAAAACAGAATACGCCAGGCTGTTAGATGCAGGGACTGTACCCTGACATTGAGAAAATGATTGCTTGACTGGGACAACAAGTGAGGAATCGGTGGCAAACTAAACTCCTCAGCAGAGGATACCAGTGCTGGCGTGGCCAATCTGGTGCTATTAGAATCATGCAAGGCTTGTCCCGCCTGACTTTCAAGAGTACCTTGGGAAGTAGAGGCAGAGGAGGGAAAGCATAGACGTGAAGGTTGTTCCAACTGAAAGATAGAGCATCCACTTTCCAAGCTTTTGGGTGAAACATCTTTGTGCAAAATTTTGGCAGTTGGAAATTTAGTGGAGAAGCGAACAGATCTATGTCTGGAGTTTCCCAAGCCACTGTCAACTGTTGGAATATGTGAGGATCCAATTTCCACTCATGGGGATCCACAATTTGTCTGCTCAACACGTCTGCTAAGGAGTTCTGTGCTCCTGGCAGAAACCGTGCTTGAAGAGTGATGTGCAAACTCAGAGCAGTCTCCCACAATATCATAGCTTGTCTGCAAAGAGGGTAAGAATGGGTACCCCCCTGCTTGTTGATGTACCACATGACTGTTGTGTTGTCTGTTTGAATCAACACCTGTCCTGGTTGAAGTAGATCCTTGAAGGCCATCAGGGCAAATTGGACTGCTAACATCTCCTTCATGTTGATATGCAAATGCTGTAGTCTGGGAGGCCACGTGTCTTGAATCCATTTCCCATTGAAGTGTGCTCCCCAAGCCAGGTCTGAGGCATCCGTCGTTAAGATCTATCTCGCCTCTGGTCGGGTCACAGAGAGTCCCTTGTTTAGGTGACATTCCTGAGCCCACCACAAGAATTCCTTCTGGATGCAAGGTATTATCTGAATGACAGTGTCCAAATCATGGCAGTGTTGAGTCCATACACTTTTGAGATACCATTGTAGCTTCCTCATATGCAGTTTGGCATTGGGAAGTACCAAAATGCAAGATGCCATGAACCCCAAGGCTTGAAGGACTGTCCTTGCAGTCAGCCTGGACAGTACTGATAATTGCTGGAAGTATAGGTGAAGATTTCTTTGTTTGTCCGGGGTCAAAAAGGCCATCTGAGAGGCTGTATTCAGTCTCACACCCAGAAAGCACATGTCCTGAGAGGGTACTAGACTGGACTTTGTTTTGTTCACAGAATACCCTAGGCACCTTAAAACTGCCATTACATACTGTAGATGTTGAAGTAACTTGTCTTTGTCTTGAGCAAGAATCAGGCAATCGTCCAGATAAGGATAAATTTGTATTCCCCTCAGTCTTAAGAAAGCTATTACAGGAGCCAGAACCTTTGTGAACACCCTGGGCGCAGTAGATAAGCCAAAGGGCAATGCAGAGAACTGATAATGAGAAGTACCAGCCCAAAAACGCAGGAATCTCCTGCAGCTGGGCCTGATAGGAATGTGAAGATAAGCCTCTTTGAGATCCAGAGTTACCATCCAGTGATCTTTGCCTAGCAGAGGCAGAAGTTGCTGTAATGTTAACATCTTGAACTTTGGAATGTCTAGGTATGTATTGAGAATGGACAAATCCAGAATTGGCCTCCAAGTGTTTCCTTTCTTTGGCACAAGGAATAGGCGAGAATAAAACCCTAGGCCTTCTTCTGACAGAGGTACCACCTGGATTGCCCCCATCTGCAAAAGCAAAGAAATTTGTTCGTGAGCCTCCAGCCTTTGCTCTGGAGGTACATCTGGCATGCCTTTGAAAGGAGGAAAAGTGTGAAAATAAAACTTGTAGCCTTGATTTATTATGTCCAACACCCATTTGTCCTGGGTGACCAAATGCCAATTTTGTTTGAAAAGTGCCAACTTTCCTCCTAGAGGAGCTGCCAGACAGGAAGAATCTGGCAGCTGGAGATACAGGTCATTGGGTCTGTTTACGAAAAGGCTGACCCCTGCCCTCACCAGAAGATTGTGCAGGAGAACTCCAAGTCCTATGTCTGAAAGAACCCTGAGAGTGAGCCCTGCCCCTACCACATCTAGACCTGCCCTTAGACTGAAAATCCGAAGAAGGGTAAGACCATCCTCTTGCAGGCCAATTCCTGCTAAACTTAGGGGGCTGCACTTGCAAAAATTCCTTAACCGTCTGCATAGACTTAGCTTTGTCTTCCATCTTTTTCAAAACTGACTCCACAGGAGAACCAAAAAGAACTTCAGATTGAAGAGGAGCATCCAAAATTCAAGCTTTAACATGCTCTGACAAATTTTGATCCTTAAGCCAGGCATGTCTACGAATAACTGAACCAGTAGCGGCCACCCTGGAAGAAGCCTGAAGAGCATCGAAGCCACACTGCAAGGAATGCTTACCAACTTGATCTGAAGCATGAACTAAGTCCTGCAATTCCTTACACTCTATACCCTCAGATAAAGCATCTACCTTAGATTTCAACTGACCTAACAGAAAGTTCTGATATTTCAGCATATGAAACTGGCAATTTAAAGCCCTCATAGCCAACGTGGAGGAGGTATACACTTTTACCCCACCTATGCAAAGCTCTAGAATCTTTAGCCAGAGGAACTGGATTCTTAACTACAGAAGCCCTGACACCCTTAGGCCCTTGAATAATAGTTTCGGGTCAGCTCTAGGACTCTTATACAAATATTTATGTGCCTCTGGAACTCTGTAATACCTGTCTGGCTTGACAGGGGCAGGGGTAAAGAATCAGGATTAAGGGAAGCTTCAGAAAAACATCCTGAACAACATCTAAAACAGGGAATAGCCAAAGGTCTATGTTGTGGCAAAAACAAAAATTCCCTAAGCCTCTTACGAGAATCTGAAAAATTCTGACCTTCCCACTTGAAATGCTCCCTCATGGAGTGCAAGGTTTCAGAAAAGGAAAAATCCTCTGGAGGAGAAGCAGAAGGACAGGAATCCTCTGCATCCGTATCAGAATAGGGAGGAAAATCCTGGATATCCTCAGCTGAGGACTCAGAGTAATCTGAGGAATGCTCCAATCCCTCTAAATCTATCTCCACCCTAGGCCTCTTCTCTGGAGGAGGCATAGAACCCCTGATCAAAGTAATCAAATCCTCTGCCATTTTCAACATATGTTTTTTAGGAACAGAGCCCGAAGAACTAGGGCTGTGGCCTGTACCAGAAAGACCAGGTCTAGCCTTAGCAGGGCCTTTAGTGACAGAAGTAGAAGGCCTAACAACCTTTTGTAAGGATGGAACCACAGAAACCTGAGAAGCCCCCTCGGCCTGACCTATCTCCTGAGAGGCCAACTCCTGTAATAGTAAAGGTTCCCCTTGGGATTCAGCCGAGACCTCGGCTGGATCCACAGATTCAACCGTAGATTCCATAGAACCGGCGTCCGCAACGGACGACTCATCCAGTTTAGACTTTAAAGATTTATCTTTTCGCTTTTTTGCGGTAGCGGGCGTCGGAGGATCCGATGGCATGTTGTAGTTACACCGCTTACCGAAAACAAGCCTAGCTAATCTGCGTTTTATGGTGCGCTTATTAAATCTAGCGCAAAAGCGACACCCGACTACGTCGTGCTCAGGCCCCAAGCAAGGAATACAGAAAGAGTGATAGTCCCTATGAGGTATCTGTTTCCCACAAGAAATACAATTATTAACTTTTTCTGACATCCGGATTAACTAAGGCAAGAAAAGACAAAAATATTCCCCAACGGGGTACTTAGCCCAACTTGGTCTTCGGTCTGAAACTCGAAAATTGAAAATTTCAGAATGCCGAACGGCACTTGCAAACGCTGCTTCTGCTTCGGACCACGCGGCAAGAAAGACTGAGGATATGGCGTCGGTCATGCGCTTAAGTACTACTGCGTACTGACGTCAGCTCTGAGCGTCCATGACCGACGCCAGCCTAACACTTTGGTATTCGGGCCGACCGAGGACAGCGGACTACCCACAGGTTATGACTGCAGCAATGTGAGACGAAGAACATCTTAACAATACATTTGTACAGATAATTTGGGAGATTTGGATAGTCACCACATCAAGGGTGTGTGACAACTTAATGATGTTTTATGCCCAGTTGTACCAAACAAAGTGCTTTATATGTGTTATAAACACCCACACACACACACACACACACACACACACACACACACACACACACACACACACACACACACACACACACATAAAGATTATTATGGACAATTGTACCAAATCAAGTGTGTCAGATGTATCATAAACACACACACACACACACACACACACACACACACACACACACACACACACACACACACACACACACACACACACACTCACACACACATACAGATTATTATGGACAATTGTACCAAATCAAGTGTGTCATAAGTGTCATAAACACAGACACACACACTTGCACATGCAGTGGATCACTATGTATGAGATGTATTTATTTTTTGAGTGAGAGGAATGTTACAGAAGGTATTTAGGAATAAGATGAGTGGGTATGGAGGGTAAGTTAGGTAGCAGGTGCAAACATACAGAACAGACAGGCATGGGGATAGACACATATGGCTGAGGGACAACATGATATGCATGGGACTTCACAATTCCATCCTTATCCAGCTTAAGTACAGTGAGAATCTAGTCCTCACCGTCTGAACTATCGTCACTGCCTCCTGTTGCAGACACATTGGACAGTGTGAGTACAGAGGTCCCTCTCCATATCTCCTCCATAAGCCCTGTCAACTCTTGATGGGTGAGATAAGAACTACCTCCACTGATATTATTTCTGTTGGATACAATTGCACCAGCCCTCGGGCAGAAGCTAACTGACACAGTCGGTGCCATAGTGTGGGACTTTTAGCAGCAATTCTGCCAGGTTATAACCCAAAGGCGTTGGTCGCCTGTATGTCCTGTGGTGCTGCTACCACAGCTACCTGGATAAGGATAGCACTCAAAGTCCCCGTGACCAGTCTAGCTTCCCATGCTCATGGTTGTTTGTGTTAATAGGTTCATAGCTTAGTACAAGGCTAATTGCCCTTGTGGACCATTTTAAGCCTAACCAATTACCCCATTTGAGAATCAAACCCTGTATCTTGTGTCTGTAAGGTAAACACCTTAGCCATTATCCCAATCTCCCACCTGAGTTACACTAGGAATTATAGTCGAAACATTATTACAGGAAAAAAAGACAGCTAGAAAAATATCATAAATGTCATGTAATTGTAATATATCAGTCCATGCATACTGCCACATAAATACTTAAAGATGTGTCAAATCTACATACGAATGTGAAGCCATACATGTGCATTAAACTGCACATTAATCTCATCAACATTATGCACATTATGCACAGTTTGACTATTGCATATATACTTTATGCATTACAACTCATAAAATGTCCCTCTGAAATGGCTACAATGTTATTCGAACTTATTGATTGCAGAATAATAGATGTTTAGGTAATATAGGATAATTGTTGCTGCTTGGATTTGAACCCATTTATTCAAGCAGGTATGTACTTTTGTTATATAGAGTATGCCTACTCATTTGTGGACTGTGTCACAGTGTTATAGAGTAATGCCCACAAAGTTGATAAAATGATTTCAAAATCAGAGCTATTATGAAATGGCTATTAGTCATACCTGAGCTATTGTTACCCCATGCCTCCCTGAGGCATTGTAGTCTCTCTGGATGCACCGCCCTACTTCATTCTATTTCTACAGAAGATATGCAGAACAGAAAAAAAAAACTTTATGAAGACATTTTGTGTTGGGAAGAGTGAGTGAGTGAGTGAGTGAGTGAGTGAGTGAGTGAGTGAGTGAGTGAGTGAGTGAGTGAGTGAGTGAGTGAGTGAGTGAGTGAGTGACTGGGTGAGTGAATTGATTCAGTAATTCAGCAACTGTGTCATGTGCAAAAGGAAGAACATCAGTATGTCACTTTTGCATATTACACCAAAAGAAGGGGCATTAAATAACGCACAAGAAATCAAACAGGCAAAATAAAAAAAACAAAATCAAAGTAATTTTTAAAATCACTTAACAATTGTCTTAAGAACTCTTCAAAGGAGTTTTAGACTCAAGGCATTACATTTGTTAACCAATAAGGAAAGAGAAATGGAGGAAGAAGGAGAGGAAAGACAAAACTATAATCATACTGCAGTACATAGCAATAAGAAACGTTTTAGAATGAAATATATTTGTAATGTAATACTAGCCACATAGTATGAAGAAGCATAACAGCACCCATTACAAGTTCAGGATATGACCAATAGTTGGCTTTAGTATCCTATGGTTGCAATGAAATGTGGGCTGTGACATACAGAAACTGTGATGAAAACAGTCCTTTTTGTGGTTTTCGGAAATGTTATGTTCATAATGCAAAGAAAATAACAGGAACATTTTAAACATGTTGATGGCATGCAGACTGCACTTCTAAGAAACTTAGGAGCATGTGCTATTTATTTAATCAGCTGTATGCAGGGATATAACAAAGAAATATATTGAGGGAAGCGCTGCAGTCAAACTAAATGCACGAAACATGAAACATTTATTCACACACGTCTAATAGCCTTAAGTTGGTCATTAAGTTGCACTTTATCCAAGATGAATGTGGTGTAAGCCAAATTCTTAAATTAATACAAAAGGACACGTAGGCAGTTTTTTTTTCCCTTATGGATAGTATAAAATGAGCCTCTTTCTGACTGCTTAAATGAAGAAGTCAGAGAAATGCAGTAAGTTGCTTAGGCAGGTTTTTCTTTATGATGAACTAAAGTCGATCACATGCACTTGAGGGTAAATGCCATCTGCACCTCCTAAATTTTATTTAGCTGCCTTGTTTTCATGAACCTTCTGTCAGAAATTTACCCTGCAGGAGACTTTCTGTCCTGGTAAGGCTGAAAATGCTTTGTTATAATCTTGTCTGATTTCAGCTTTTGCAGTCAGTGAAATAAATCATATACCAATGCTTGTAAATTATTAATTAAGCAGTATAAATATATATACATATTTCAGTTATTTTCTTACAGCTAAACTGTGTGGTAATTATGGTTCACCTACTTTTGTACTGTTTAACAGACTGACCCTAAGGATCCTTAGGAAAAATGTCCCTTACACCATAGCAGGTAGCTCACTATAACCTTTCCTCTAGGAGAATTGTAACAATTTAAAACTTCCACACTGTTTAAGTTGGAGAAGGCCTTTTCAAAGATAAAAACAAGATAGAAGAGCTGATACAACAGATAAGTACAACCAAACTGAGAGCGAACCACACTGAAAGGATGGAGAAAGTCTTTGTAGTAGAAAGAGCACCGTATTTATGCACTGAAATTGAAAAAGATAAATTTGTTAAGTGCTTCCCCTGTTGTGAGACCAATCTGAAAAGTGCTTAAAGGTTCTTAAAAATAGCTTATTAAAGACACTGAAATGCTATTAAGATTGGGTCTAATGCCAGGAAATAAAACCAAACCGTGCCAGCTGGTGAAAAACAGTGCCAAAAGGGAAAAAAAATATAAAAGCTGCAAGAATATCACTCTGCCACACTTACAAATATAAAGTGTGACAGAAAAAAAGTATCTTATAGATTCTAAAGTCCTCCAACTGTCCCTGATTTTGCAGAACATCTCTGATTTAAATTCTACCTCATATTTCTGTCCTGCCTTTCATAATTTTTTTTTTTTGATTTTCTGGTAAATCACTAATGGCTGCAGTCATTCAGTACTTATATGCTCATAGGTTCATAGGTTGATACTAGGCTATCTGCCCTAGGGCATTTATAAGCCTAGCCAGAGTGTGTTTGGCTCTCGCCACCCTTTTAGATTAGTTGACTATGCCTCTGTATAGTAGGTGACAGAAGATAGCCCTTTTAAGGTTAGTTTACTGTGCCTCTGTCTAGTAGGGACACAGAAGAGATCCTAGGGGTAAACATATGATCTCCCATCCACTCTTCAAGATTTCTCTTGAAGAGGGTCATTGAGGGGCTCTGCCTAACATGGATTGGGATTTTGTTCCAGAGTGAGGGGAGCCTCTGGGATATGAATCTGTCCCTCCAGCATGTCCTATTTATTTCTGTGCTGAGGTTTAAGTCCCTGGAGCATGTAGTTCTAAGGGATTTGGATTTCCTGAGGTGGAGCATGTCCAGTAATTCTGGGTTTTACATGGCTTTATACGTCAGGCACAGATCGCCTCTGAGTAGGTGGTAAGCAACCGAGTAGAGATGGAGTTTCTTTAGCCAAACTCCGTTGGGCATCTGTTTGAGTCCCTTGATCCTCTTGGTGAGGTACTTTTGGGGTCTTTCCAGTTGCTGCAGGTGTCGGGTAAGGTACATCCCAAATGGGGCATTGTATTCAATTATGGGCCTGATGAGTGATGAGTAGAGGGGCACAATGACCTCTCTTGATCTAGATGTGAACCCTTTTGTGATAAGGTGGGCTATATAGAAGGTTTTTCTAACCACTTTGGCAATGTGATTGTCAAAGGAGAGATTGCTATCTACTTGGGTCCCCAAATCCCTAATTACTTCTTCCATACTTAATGGATTACCACCTATGTGGTAATTTGTGGGCACTTTGTTTTTCCCAAATCGGATGACTATGCACTTTTTGGCATTTAACTTTAGGCCATGGCTCTGGCACCAGTTATCCGTCTCTGTGAGACCCTTTTGGAGGATGCTTGTGTCAGTCAGCGAGTCGTTTATGGCACCCAGTTTGCAGTCATCTGCGAACTTGGTCAGCCATAGTCCTCCCATGTTAGAGTGTACCTCAGAGAAATATATACCAAACAAGAGAGGTCCCAGGACTGAGCCTTGTGGGACGCCACTTGTAACTGGTTTAGACTCTGACATGGCACCTGTAATTCTGACCATGTGGGTTCTATCCCTGAGCCAGTTTGCAAACCCATCTTGTGACATAGGGGTTGATATTTAAGCTGGTGAGCTTATTTATGATGCCCAAGTGGGGTATTGTGTCGAAGGCTTTTGCGAGGTCCAGGTAGGCTGTGTGGACTACCTTCCCTTCATCTATGGCCTTGGTGACTGTTTCAAAGAAATCGACCAGGTTCAAGAGGCAAGATCTGCCCTTAACAAAGCCGAATTGGGTAGGATCCAGTGTTTGGAGGTTCCCAATGTCTTTGTTTATGAGTTCCATGATGATACACTCCATAACTTTGCAGACCAGGCTAGTCAGGCTTATAGGGCGATAGTTTCCGGGGTCCGTTGTGGCACCACCTTTGTGGAGTGGGACCACTGTTGCTGTACGCCATTCCTTGGGTACATATCCTGTAGTAAGGCTGAGATTGAACACTGACTTTATGTGAGGGTTCAGTTCTTCTTGGAGCTCATATAAGATGCAGCCCGGGAGACCGTCCGGTCCCATTGATGCTGTGTTTTTTGCTTTGGAGAGGGCAGCTCTCACCTGTGCATCTGTGATGTCAGGGAGGCTACACTCTGTTGGGACAGACATTTGCTCTTTTGGGGGGGAAGGGGGGAGACGTTGCACTGAACCTGTCTGCCAGGATGTTGGCAATGTCTGTGGGTTCAGTGTATTTTTTGTCATTTTGCACTAACTCAGAGCATATCTGGGAGTTGCCACCCAGGTTCCTGACATAACTAAAGAAGGCCTTGTGATTATCTTTAGCATCTTGTGCAATTTTTCTTTCGAAGCTGGCCTTAGATGATTTTATGAGGGATCATAGTTTCTTGCTAGTATTGATCAGAGATGCCTTCCCTTTTTGGGATTTTGCTCTATCATGTAGTAGCTTCCTCCTTCTGTTGTATAACTTATTTATGGCTGAGGTCCACCAGACAGGTCTCCTGCCTTTGGAGGAGTGAGTCTTCGTTTTATTTGGGATAGCATGATCCATCTATTCCAGTAGGTGTCCATAGAATGCGTTTGTAAAGGATTCTGTGGTTTGGGCCATATTTTCCACTGGCCCGGGGGCTTTGAAGGATTCCACCTCGGTTTTGAGAAGTGTGACATTTGCTTTTGAGAAGTTCTTCACCGTGGTTTCCTTGGCTGGGGGTGGGGATAGGATATGGATGTCCAGTGAGATTAATTTATGGTCCGATCTTACCAATGAGGGGTATACCTCTGGTATGGAACATAGAGTCCCCATGTTGGTGATGATCAGGTTCAATATGTTTTCCCCTCTTGTGGGAGTGGTGACCAGTTGTTCCATAGCATTTGAGTTTATAAATTCTAGGAACTGTTGGGCGAGGGTGTTGGGGCTTGAGTAGTGCTCCCAGTCTATGTTTGGGTAGTTGAAGTCACCCAATATAATGGTGTTTGGAGAGAACTTCATATTCTCCAGTGTTCTCAGGAAAGCCGAGTGGGGTTCCTGAGTTTGGGAGGGTGGTCTGTAGCAGGCTACAAACTGAAAAGCAGTTTTGCCCACTGTTAGTTGCACATGGATGGTCTCCGATGCTTCGTGCAGTGCCACTAACCTGGAGGTGTGGGTATCTTTGATGATTATGGATACTCCCCCTCCTTTTGTGGTTCGGTCCGAGTTTTGGGGCCAAAAAGCATGGTATGAGGTATAACCTGGTAGTGCTGGGGTGCTCTCGGGAGCCTTGAACCAGGTTTCTGTTACTGCACAGATATCGATATTCTCCATACTGAGGAGAGCCTTGAGTGCATGCATCTTGAGGTTTAGACTTCTGGCATTGAGCAGCATTACCCTTAGCTTCTTTTTCCTTGTGTTGTCTATGGAGGTGGGTTTGTCTTTTGAGCCTTGCCTAAAAAAGGCACTATGGGGGCGGCAAGAGCCTTAGCCAGTATTCAAAAGCCCAGGGGTGACAGGTGCAAGCCGTCCCTAGCGAAGCAATGTGGCTTGTCGAGCATGTAATCCCAGGCTGACGGACACTGGATCCCCTTTGAATGACACCAATACTTTAGCCAATCATTAAAATTGATCATTTTGTCTTTATACTGTGGCATCATTCTTGGTGAGGGTAAGATACTACTCAAGATCAGGGTCATACCGGCCTGGGCTACATGATCAGAGAGCTTCTCTATGTCTCTTTTCATGTAGTCCAGGGAGGTATGTCTCAGGTCATTCACACCAGCATGGACAATGACGGAGTCATATTTGTACTTGCTTTGGAGTGACCTGAGTGCTTGTGTTATGTGGCAGATCCTGGCACCCGACAGGCAGCTTACAGTGACCTTCTCCTTGTTCAGCCTGGTGAGTGGGACGTCAGTGTGTCTGACAATAGAGTCACCTATTACAAGTGTATTAGGTGTGTTGTTTAGCCTTAATGGCTGTGACTGTGTGGCACACTGACTTTGTGAACTATGTGATACGTGGATATTGTTGTGGGGTAGCGGTTGCTTGGATGTCTGCTTTGGAGGTCTCTGCTGCTTGGACAGATTTTTATTTAGAGCCTCCGAGTATGTTTTTGTGTGTTTATGTGTTTGGTTTGCTGTTGCGATAGGTCTATGTGAGGCTGGATTTGTGGTGTGTGTGGTTACCTTCTCCTCCTGACTGACTGCGCCAGTACTGGGTTGAGAGAGAGCTCAGCCTCCAGTTTGCCTATATAGTTGCATCCCTCACATATTTTTGAGTTTGTTGGGTGGTCTGTGTACATAAGGCAGTTGTAACATTGCCTCAAGATTCCCAGATTCACCAGCTGGACTGGAGAGTAAACCCAAAACTGACTTTTGGACATGCCAGAATAGTATAAGGAACTACTTTTTGACTGATCAAAAAGGACCAATAGGGAGCCAAGTACTTAAAGGGAGTATAAGAGGGTGTAGTGCTTTAGTTTATTAGTGATTACTTATATGAGCAAATGCAGGGCTTTAGAATGAAAATAGAGTGCTTACTTTGAGATTTAGAACAGTTCTAAGGGAAAAAGTGAAGAGCAGACTTTGTGGAGCCGGGAATAGTTTAAACCACTTTAAGCAGCGCTGCCCAATGCTGCGCTATGCGCAAATCGTGCAAAACCACAAAAATGCGGGTTTTAAAGCAGGGAAACTGAAAGAGATAGGAATTGACCCAAAATGGCCAATAAGCTACTAGTTTCAGGGCTGAGACCACTCCTCCAGGGACAGATAGGCTGGTCAAAGCTCCCCACTCTCACTGGTGAACAGAGAAGCTTCCTCCTATCCAAGTAAGGATATGGGCAACACAGGAAACTATATCACAGCCCGGAATTCAGCAAAACCTGAAATCTGGACTAATCTAGTTCAGCAAAGGCAGGAAAAGAGAATATTTTTTTTGTTTTTTTAGGAAACAGCAGAAAAACACACAGAAAACACTGTAAATGCTATAAACAGGCTAGCTTACTTTAGTCTGTAGCCTACAACAGTTATACAATACAAAATTGACTTAAATTGATATAAAACAAGTGCAAAATCTGTAGAAAGCAGAAGGCAAATGCAATTTAAACTTTTTAAAGCACAGATCAGTTAGAAATTTGCTTTTTAGGCAGGAATAGGCAGTCAGAGCAAAAAAACAGAGAAAAAAATACTTAAATCTGGAAAAGTCTCTCTTTGGGTCTCTCTGTTGCCTGTAATACTCTGCAGGACACCACGAGGAGCTGTGTGGAGTTGTATACTGGTGCAAAACCGCGCAAATGCGGGTTTTAAAGCAGGGAAACTGAGACCACTCCTACAGGGACAGATAGGCTGCTCAAAGGTCCCCACTCTCACTGGTGAACAGAGAACCTTCATCCTATCCAAGTAAGGATATGGTAACACAGGAAACTATACCACAGTCCAGAATTCAGCAAAACCTGAAATCTGGACTAATCTAGTTCAGCAAATGTGGGAAAAGAGAATTTTTTTTTTTTTTTTTTCAGGAAACAGCAGAAAACCACACAGAAAACACTGTAAATGCTATAAACAGGCTAGCACACTTTAGTGTGTAGCCTACAACAGTTATACAATACAAAAACGACTTAAATTGATATAAAACAAGTGCAAAAACTGTAAAAAGCAGAAGGCAAATGCAATTGAAACTTTTTAAAGCACAGATCAGTTAGAAATTCAATTTTTTAGGCGGGAAAAGGCAGTCGGAGCAAAAAAACAGAGAAAAAATACTTAAATCTGGAAAAGTCTCTCTTTGGTTCTCTCTGTTGTCTGTATCACTCTGCAGGACACCACGAGGAGCTGTGCGGAGTTGTATACTTGCGCAAAACCACTCAAATGTGGGTTTTAAAGCAGGGAAACCTAAAGAGATAGGAATTGATCCAAAACGGCCAATAAGCTACTAGTGTCTGGGCTGAGACCTCTCCTCCAGTGACAGATAGGCTGCTCAAAGCTCTTCATTCTCACTGGTGAACAGAGAAGCTTCCTCCTATCCAAGTAAGGATATGGGCAACACAGGAAACCATACCACAGTCCAGAATTCAGCAAAACCTGAAATCTGTACTAATCTAGTTCAACAAAGGTGGGAAAAGAGAATTTTTTGGGCTTTTTTTTTTTGTTTTTTTTCAGGAAACAGCAGAAAACCACACAGAAAACACTGTAAATGCTATAAACAGGCTAGTGCACTTTAGTGTGTAGCCTACAACAGTTATACAATACAAAAACTACTTAAATTGATATAAAACAAGTGCAAAAACTGTAAAAAGCAGAAGGCAAACGCAATTTAAACTTTTTAAAGCACAGATTAGTTAGAAATTCACTTTTTAGGCGGGAAAAGGCAGTTGGAGCAAAAAAACAGAGAAAAAAATGCTTAAATCTGGAAAAGTCTCTCTTTGGGTCTCTCTGTTGCCTGTATATTTTTTTGTTTTTTTTTTTGTTTTTTTTTTCAGGAAACAGCAGAAAAACACACAGAAAACACTGTAAATACTATAAACAGGCTAGCGTACTTTAGTGTGTAGCCTACAACAGTTATACAATACAAAAACAACTTAAACTGATATAAAACAAGTGCAAAAACTGTAAAAAGCAGAAGGCAAATGCAATTTAAATTTTTTAAAGCACAGATCAGTTAGAAATTCACTTTTTAGGTGGGAAAAGGCAATCGGAGCAAAAAACTGAGAAAAAATACTTAAATCTGACATACATTAGAGTATTTTATTTATTTATTTTTATTTTACATTTTTTTATTTTACATTTGTTTACTGTGATTGTCTGACTGGACACATGTCCATTTTCAGCAAAGGCCTGCAGAGAAAAGCTCCACATTAATTGAACATAGTTAGACATGTGATAATTAAAAACAAATGTAATGTACATCAAATAAAACAATTTATATAAAAACAACATAATACAATGATGGATGAGTCTAAGATATGAAATCAGCAGTGAAAAATATACCTAAAACTGTACAGATAAATAACAGAAGGTAAAATAGCATAGGTAGAAGTTAGTAGTGGATGAACAGAAGGATCATGTAATACATGAACATAGCCAGGAGTTCATCAGGTGTGCTTGAGGAGTTTTTGAACTGTGTAGTTGTAGGGATAGAAGTCAGATTAGGGGGCAGGTTATTCCAGTTTCTAGCTAGGGTATGGGAGAATAATCCTTTCCCTGCAGAGCTGTTATCCCTAGAGATACAGAGGAGAGAGTTGTCAGAAGAGTGGAGAGGACTATTTGATATACAGTGAGTAAGAAGGTGGCTTAGTGCTGGGGTTTTGTTAGGATATTTCACAATATTATGGGCAATTATTAGTTGGCGATAATTGAGTAGCTGGGAAAATTCTAGCCATTGAAGTTTCCTTAGACCCTGGCAGTGATGGGTTCTGAAGGTGGAGTTGTTGGCAAATCTGGCGATTTTATTATAACATGATTCGAGTCTATCAAGATCCAGTTTTCTGATCTGGGTGAGGATTGGTGCAACATACATTAGAGTGGATAGTAGATGAGTTTGGGCTAGGGTAATCCATGCCTGATCAGTGAGGAATTTCTTGTGTTTATATAAAGTTCTCATTTTCTCATGGACTTTTTTGATAGTTTGTGAAATATGGACATCAAACAGTAGGTTTTTGTCAATTTCTACATCAAGGAGTTTGGTGTGGTCGGAGGGAGAGATGTCAGTGCCGTTTTTGGATGTGACTGTGAAAAGTAGAGGGGTGGGTATACTTTTGTTGGGGGTAAAAAGTAGTAATTTAGTCTTGGTATTTAGGATCAGTTGGATCTGAGTAATCCAACTTTCCACAGAAGTAAAGGATTCCTGAGTAAGTTGTTGTAAAGTGGTTGATGGTTGGTGCAGAGCAGATAAGAGTTGAATCATCTGCATACTGTATAAGTGTAGCATGCTGGGTATAGGTATGAAGATTGTTAGCAAATATAGAGAAGAGAAGTGGGCCTAGTTTTCAGCCTTGTGGTATGCCTATAGTAGTTGGAAGTAAGGGAGATAATATGCCTTGCCATTGGATAGCTTGCTGTCTGTCAGACAGAAAGCTTTTAAACCAGGCAATAGTTGAGGGAGCAAAGGATAGGGCAGCCATGGAGTCTAGTAATATGGTATGTGATACCATATCAAATACTTTGGATAGGTCTAAGAATATTGCAGATACAAAGTTATTGTTGTTTCTGTGTTGGTTAACCATATTAGTAAAAGAGAGGAGAGCTGTTGTACTATGGTGTTGCCGAAAGCCATAATGTGTGGAAGAGCAGAGATTGTGTGTGTTCAGAAATTGCATAACTTGGGAATGAATACATCTTTCGAGTATTTTGGATAAGGGGATAGGATGGCTATGGGACGGTAGTTAGAAAAGTCGTAAGAGTTCCCACCTTTATGAAGTGGAGTAATATATAATGTCTTCCATAGTTGGGGGGTATAGGCTTCCTGTATGGAGTGGTTAATAAGGACAGAAAGAGTGTAAGCTAAGGATTCGACAGCAATTTTTAAGAAGTTGGGAGGTAAGTTGTCAGTTGCAAGGGTAGTAGGTTTAAGCTTTTGGAGAAGTTTTTAATTGTAGAGGTAGGGACAGGTGAGAGAGTAAAAGAGGGGATATTCTCAGGGTGTTTGACTGGGGTATATGTTTGGTTATTTTTGGAAAGCTGAGAGGATAGAGTTTGGATGGATTCTATGAAGTGGTGGTTACATTGGGAGGCTATATCTTCAGTATTATCGGTGGAGCTGGGAGCAGGAGTGGTAGTTTTGCCTGGTTTTAGTAAGAATTTTTTGGCATGCCAGAACTTTTGAGGATGTTTAGCTTGTTTGTTTTGGGCACCAAGGAAATAGTTCTGTTTATCGAGTTTACTTTGTTGCTTGGCTTGATTTCTTAGTTGTTTGTAGCATGGTTTGGATAAGGTAGTGTTATCTGTCTTCCAGATTTTCCAAGCCTTGTCTCTATCTTTTAGTAGGGCTCTTGTGTCCCTACTTAGCCATGGTGCGTAGTTGGCCTTGACCCTGATTTTCCTAATTGGTGTGACTATATTAAGGATATTAGTGAGAGTACTGTTAAAATAAATGATGGCTTGGTCTAAATCTAATGTAACTAGTAGTTCCCATTTACATTGCCTTAGAATATTATTAGGATCCTATATATTTAGTTTGCGGTCATCTCTGACTTGTTTAAAGACTATGGGGTTTGAAAGATTGGTCCATTTACATAGGAGGAATGTGGGAGATGGTCACTTAGACCATCTAGTAGGCATCCTGTCTGATAGTTTTGCTTGGGAAAATTGACTAGCGTCCAATCTAGGATGGATTGTTTGTGGTTTTTTTTATCTTTTCTGGTGGGTTCTTGAATGAGTTGGGAGAAATCAAAGAGATTAATATGGTAAGTGGGGTTGTTGGATTTACAGGCTGACCAGTCAGTATTTAGGTCACCTAGAAGGATGGTTTCCTGTGGGAGATTGTCTGAGGTCCATTGTAGGATTTCCTCAATGGTGGAATATAACAGCAGAGAATGTTGATTTTTTTTTTTAGTGTTGTTTATGGATAGAGTTGAACCTAAGATTTCGGCATTTTGAAATTTAGGTAAAGGGTTTTGTAGGGGAGTTATGTTGAGTGTATTTTTAAAGAGAATGCCCACCCTATCTCTCTTCCTGCCTGTTCTATCCTGTCTTAAGATATTAAACCCTGGTGGTAGGATTAATTCATTTTGAATGCTATGTTTTAGCCAGGTCTCAGTAATGGTTAATATATCTGGAGAGTAGTGGGTTATGAATGTATGTAGGTCTGGACACTTGTTAGATATACTTCGGGTATTTATGTTAATAATCAGTAAGTCTGATCTTTGTTGGGCTGGGAGTAGGATGTTAATTGGGCCTGGGTTTGGGTGTATGTCTCCCGATGTAAGAAGTTTCTTTGTTATACACAATGTGTTTAATTTTGTGTATTATTTCTATGTTGGATGGAACTGATATTTTTCTAGTCTAAGATGTTGTTATTTGAATCTTATATTTGTGTAATATTGAGTTGTCTTTAAATAATATTGTGCTGATAGTGAAATTAGTGAAGAGTAAGATACTTATTACTTCTAAAAAAATCATCCTGAAGCAAAGCCTGTTGTTCTGTTAATTTTTAAATGAATTATAGCAATATTTAAAAACTATCCCTGTTTTGATCCTTTGTTCCACCACTATTTTTAGATTGTTCCAAAATCTTAGGCAAAGAAAATCAGATGTACTGTACACGGCTGTCTGACAGCACTCACTAAGTTCTTTACTGATTTTCAAAGCCAGTAAAACACTTTGCATTTATACATACTTCTCTTTTTTTTTTCTATAACTGGTCACACATGGAACCAATACAGCTTCCTGCACTACAAAGAATTATAAGCAGATCCCCAATCATAACCTTTTATTATGCAATCTCAACAATGATAACAAGATTCACGTGTCGAGGTTCTTTCTCAAGATGAAATTTTTGGCATCCATGTTTCGAACGCTTAATAGTCTAGGACTGAAAACTGCTTTAGTGTACTTAATCAAATGGAAAGACCTGATTCTAAGGGAATCCATTCAACATCTCTTTCCTTTCTCGTCATTCTAGTGAACGTAAATGACATTGCAATGAGAAGACATCATTTTCTTCTGGCAAAAACTGTTATTGCTTTCAGCCCACACTTATCTTAGTTTGTATAACTACCTATACACTAAAGAGCAGTCTTATGGTATTTTGGAAAATCAAAAAATGTACATATGTTCAGCAAAATTAAGATCTTTATCTATTATCACTAGGCCTGAGGAGGCGCAATTGCTAACAGCTGTCCATTAGCTAAACTAAAGGAAAAATTTATTTCCAACAATTCATTAGAACATATTCGAAATGATGCTATTAGATAAACAGTGCAGTTTCAGACCAAAAATACAGCACACAAACTACACTATTGACAAATGTATAAAAATATGGAAAAGGGACTGACAGCTAAGGCAATATTCCTAGAATGAAAAAGAGTATTTGAGAATGCTAACCATGTTTTACTGCCACTTAAAGTAAAAGATTTGGGATTACAAAATGAAGTCACTTCTTGGCATAAGCACTATCTAGCCAACAGTATTTTCCATAAATTAGAATAATTAACTATTCATTAAACAGGGTTTCTCACTAGGGACTTCCCACAATGTTAAATATGAGGACCCACTACTCTTTTCTTTAGTGAAGAATACCCTCCCATGGGATATAACAAACATAAACATCACCATGCACACTGAAGACATTTCCATAGCTCAAGAAAGTACTTCAGCTCCAATTTACAAGAAGATTTCATATCAGTCTGGAACTGGTGTCCGGACAACAGAATTACAATAAACATTTGGAACTTCTTGGTTTAGTATTTTGTACAGCTAAAAGGCTATCTAAAATTCAAGAGCTTCATATTTGTGACCTCAGTGGAATCAGTTTTCAGTACAACTTTCCTAAATATTCTAAATAGCCTCCACCTCTCAGAAGGAAGAGACTATAAACAGTAACACAATTTGGCTATCCAAAAGGAGTAGAATATTAATGCAGGCTAGAGAAAAAGTATGGAAAAAATGGCAAAAATATAAAACACCTCAATATCCTGAAAACGTCAGAATGACCCAGAGCCATACTGAAAAGCAAAACAATTAAGACAAAAACTAAACTATAACAGCATTCAGAACAATAGTAAACACAACCCTAAAAAATGCTGGTCAGCCATTAAAGAAATCTTATACCCTGGGCAAAAATTCAACCCTAACCCTCTCCTAATAACTCACCACTCAAGCATGCAACAAAATTCAGCTCTTATTTCATAGATAGTATATAGGTTCATAGGTTCATAGGTTCATACTAGGCTATCTGCCCTGAGGCAATTATAAGCCTAGCCTGATTCTGTATGGCTTATGCCACCCCTTGATTTGAGTATACTGTGCCCTTTTTAAGGTTTAGTTTACTGTGCCTCTGTCTAATAGTGACACGGGAGTAATCCCTGGGACAAACCTACGATCCCCCATCCACCTATCGAGATTCTTCTTGAAGAGATTCAGTGAGGTGCTCTGCCTCACATGAACTGGAATTCTATTCCAGAGCGAAGGGAGCCTCTGGGTTATGAACCTGTCCCTCCAGCAAGTTCTATTTATTTCTGTGCTGAGGTTCAAGTCCCTCGAGCATGTGGCTCTAAGGGATTTAGATTTACTGAGGTGGAACATGTCCATTAATTCTGGATTTGAAATATGTAAGGAGAAAATACCACTCTGGACACAGAAATAAATATAAAGTTAGCGCTTTCGTTTATAAAATATATAAACTTCTTCAGACCCTGAAGAAGTTTATATATTTTATAAACGAAAGTGCTAACTTTATATTTATTTCTGTGTCCAGAGTGGTATTTTCTCCTTACATATTTCATTCAATTCTGGATTTGACATAGCTTTGTATGTCAGGCATAGATCGCCTCGAAGTAGGCGGTATGCAACTGAGTAGAGCTGGAGTTTTTTTAACTAAGCAGCATATGGCATCTGTTTGAGACCCTTGATCCTCTTGGTGAGATACTTTTGGGGTCTTTCTAATTGCTGCAGGTGTCGGGTAAGGTACATCCCAAAAGGGGCATTGTATTCTATGATGGGCCTGATGAGGGATGAATAAAGGGGCACGATTACCTCTCTTGATCTAGATGTGAAACCCTTTGTGATGAGGTGGGCTATGTAGAAGGTCTTTCTAACCACTTTGGCAATGTGGTTTTCAAAGGAGAGATTGCTATCAACTTGGGTCCCCAGGTCCCTAATAACTTTCTCTGTACTTAATGGGTTTCCGCCTATGTGGTAATTTGTGGGCACATTGTTTTTGCCAAAGGGTATGACTATACATTTTTTGGCATTTAGCTTTAAACCATGGCGCTGGCACCAGTTATCTGTCTCTGTGAGACCTTTTGAAGGATGTTTGTGTCAGCTGGAGAGTTGATTATGGCCCAGTTTGCAGTCGTCTGCAAACTTGGTGAGCCATAGTCCTCCCACGTTTGCCTGTACCTTGGAAAAGTATATACCGAACAAGAGTGGTCCCAGGACAGAACCCTGTGGGACGCCACTTGTGACTGGTTTCAAGTCTGACATGGCTCCAGCAACTCTCGCTCTGTGGGTTCTGTCTTTGAGCCAGTTTGCGACCCATCTTGTGACATAGGGGTTTATATTTAATCTGGATAGCTTATCTATGATGCCCGAGTGGGGTATTGTGTCAAATACCTTTGCAAGGTCCAGATAGGCTGTGTGGACTACCTTCCCTTCATCTATGGCTTTGGTGACTGTTTCAAAGAAGTCAACCAGGTTCAAAAGGCAGGATCTGCCCTTGACAAAGCCGAACTGGGTAGGATCTAGTGTCTGTAGGTCCCCAATGTCTTTGTTTATGAGCTCCATGATGATCCTCTCCATAGCCTTGCAGACTAAGCTAGTCAGGCTTATGGGGCGATAGTTTCCAGGGTCCATAGAGGCTCCACCTTTGTGGAGTGGGACCACTGTTGCTGTACGCCATTCTGTGGGCACATATCCTGTAGTGAGGCTGAGATTGTATAGCTGTTTTATTTGAGGGATTAGTTCCTCTTGGAGTTCATGTAGGACACAACCTGGGATGCCATCTGGTCCCATGGAAGCAGTGTTTTTTGCTTTGGAGAGGGCAGCCTTCACCTGAGCATCAGAGATGTTTGGGAGGCAGCCCTCTGCTGGGATAGATACTTGCTCTTTTGGGGGGGGGGGGTGGAGAAGTTTGCACTGAACCTGTCTGCCAGGATATTGGCGATGTCTGTGGGTTCAGTGTATTTTTTGTCGTTTAGAATCAACTCAGAACAAGTCTGGGAGTTGCATCCCAGGTTTCTAACATAACTGAAAAAAGCCTTATGATTGTCTTTGGTGTCCTGTGCAATTTTTCTCTCGAAGCTGGCCTTGGAGGATTTTATGAGGGATCGTAATTTTTTGCTAGTACTGATCAGAGATGCCTTCCTATTAGGGATTTTGCTCTATCATGTAGTAGCTTCCTCCTTCTGTTGTACAGTTTATTTATGGCAGGGGTCCACCAGACTGGACACCTGCCTTTGGATGATTGGGTCTTGGTTTTGTTTGGGATAGCATGATCCATGCATTCCTGGAGATGTCCGTAGAATGCGTTTATATAGGATTCTGCAGTTTGGGCCGTAGTTTCCACTGGCCCTGGGGCCTTGAAGGATTCCACTTCAGTTTTGAGAAGT
Organism: Protopterus annectens; assembly: GCF_019279795.1. NCBI lineage: Eukaryota > Metazoa > Chordata > Ceratodontiformes > Protopteridae > Protopterus > Protopterus annectens. The sequence continues at coordinate 410,815,741 of NC_056744.1, read as the reverse complement.
GAGAAGTTCACTTTTGAGAAGTTTTTCACTGTGGTTTTCTGGGCTGGGGTGGGGTCGGGATGTGGACATCCAGTGAAATTAATTTATGGTCTGATCTTACCAATGAGGGATATACTTCTGGTGTGGAGCATAGAGTCCCCATGTTGGTAATGATCAGGTCTAGTATGTTGTCCCTCTTGTGGGAGTGGTGACTAGTTGTTCCATAGCATTTGAGTTTATAATTTCCAGGAACCTTTGGGCTAAGGTGCTGGGGCTTGAGTAGTGCTCCCAGTCAATGTTTGGGTAGTTGAAGTCGCCCAATATAATGGTGTTCGGAGAGATCTTCATGTTCTCCAATGTTTTCAGGAAAGCTGAGTGGGATTCCTGACTTTGAGAGGGTGGTCTGTAGGATGCTATAAACTGAAAAGCAGTCTTGCCCACTGTTAGTTGCACATGGATGGTCTCCGATACTTCGTGCAATGCCACTAACCTGGAGGTGTGGATATCCTTGATAAATATGGAAACTCCCCCTCCTTTTGTGGTTCGGTCCGGGTTTTGGGGCCGAAAAGCATGATATGAGGTATAGCCTGGTAGTGCTGGGGTGCTCTCTGGAGCCTTGAACCAGGTTTCTGTCACTGCACAGATATCGATGTTCTCCATACTGAGGAGAGCTTCGAGTGCATGCATCTTGAGGTTAAGACTTCTGGCGTTTAGCAGCATCTAATCCCAACCCTGCCCCCAACTGTAACGTATCACATCCACTTTCACCTTTAAACTTGTGCCCAGATCCTGTATGAAATTACTCTTAAACAAACTCAAACCATGCACTACTTCAGCTGCTGACCTTTCAAGTGAGCACCTTAAAACAGAAGCCAATAGCATTGCATATCCTGTCTCAGTCCTTATAAATAGGTCTATTTAGGAATCCCACATTCCCACTGTCTGGAAAAAAATCACACATTATCCCACTATGAAAAGGAGGAAATTCAACACAGATCACTAACTTTAGACCTATAGCTATCTTATCCTCCCTCTCCAAAATACAGAATGCATTCAAAAACAATTGCTAAACTATCTCCTGCAGGAAGAGCTCCTATTCCCCACACAACATTGATTCCATAGTGCTAATATTATACTTCTAATGTTTATAGATACTGTCAACAAAGCTAAAGATAATGGAAAATTAGTCTCCTCTTTATTTCCAGACTTGTCTAAATTCTTCAACTCAGTTTGTCACAGCAAACTTCTGCTTCAAACGTCCTTTCCATGTCTATCTCACCCCACCTTTCTACAGTTCAAAAGCTATCCATTAAATATGTATCAGAAAAATGGCACTCCACCCTCTTTCCATACCCCCCCCCCCCCAGTCACCACTGGTGCACCACAAGGCTCTATCTTTGGTCCTGTCCTCTTTAATATTCTCACCATCCACACAATCCTCCTCCCTAATGCAATACACAGATGTCTCCACACTCATATGCACATCAGACAACCTGGCACATCTCCAAAAAAATACTCAAGAAACTAACAGCCACTGAAACAGAGCTTTGCAACTCACAACTCATGTTCAACCCTAAGAAAAAAGAAAACTAATACTTTTTCCCTTTATCCCTCCCTCTTGCAAAAAATTTAATTCTGTCTTAATAATATAACTATTAAAGTCACTTCTCATAGCAATTATTAGGGGATGATAGTGAATGATAATATTAACATCAACCTACTGCAATATTGCATTAAAAAATCACCAAAAGCTAGGGTTGCTTTATCGATCCAACATTTTCTCACCAATGCAACAAAAACTACTCTTGCCACTAGTAACCTCCTCCCCTTACTACTTTATGGCACTCTCATCATCACTAACCTCCAGAAGTCAAACAAGCAAAACCTGACTAATGCTATAATAAAGTGCATACATTTGCAGCAAATGCCTCTTTCAGAACCGAGCACTCCATAACACTAAAAAACTAAACTGCTTAGAACTACCCCATCAACTAACATATATACAGCTTCTTACCCCCTATAAAATTATTCAACATCCATCTACTTGTCCAGCACAAAATACCGTTCTGTATGCTTCCATTTGGTCATTACAATCCAGTGACATAAAACTCCTATCTGTCCACAAAACTATCAAACCTGCTGTACATCGTCTGTATTTATTCCATGTTGCTAAGACCCTGAACTCTTTACCTATGTCCACCAGGTCAATACCTCCCTTTAGTTCTTTAAAGCCATTTTGAAAATCTTCCTAGCCAAAATCTGTTTCTCTTCTTGCTTGACCCAAGATAAACTATATCCCTAAATATAAACAAGTACCTATTAATACCTTAAACCTCCTTACTCCCCCTTCTTCACTAACTTCCTAACTTCAATCAGTTTCTTTCCCTTGACTCTCTAAGTATGTCATAATCCTGTTTTTTTTTTTTTTTTGTCTTACTTCCTATTGCAGTTTATGTTTGCTGAGGGTTGGCAAAATATTTAAGGTGTTTACTGCACAGACACAAGATACAGAGTTTGTGGGAAACTGACTAGGCTTAAAATGACCCACAACGGCCGCTTGCCTATGAACTTACCTTTAATTTCTCTAAACTGGCTAAAATTTCTCTAAATATTAAATCTTTGTCATATAAGTTACATCTGTTTTTAACCAATGTTCTCACATTATGGATAATTTGGCATTATTGTCTAAAATATAGACGTTTTTGTATGATTCTTGAAGATTGTAAAATTATTGTTCTTAAAATATTGTGGTATAATTTGGAGCTTTTCTCCCCTGGCCTTCACTGAAAATTGGTCCCTACCCTGTCAGACTTTCCTGGTAATTAAATGTCAATAAATAAATAATTAAATAAAGTGACTCCACAAGGTACCTAAAGACATACCCCCAGATTCAGTAAACTTCCATGCAGGAATAGTTTATTCCTGCATGGAAGGGACTGTTCCTGTGCATCATGGCAGCTCGCCATGCATATTCATGAAGGCGTGCTGCCATGCTGTAATACGGACATGGTTCTGTGTACGAGTGCAGGGGGTGTGTCTGAGAGCAGTGCCCTCACAATACACATGCCCCCTGCAAACCAGAATTGCTGTACGGCAATTTAAATAGAGCGAAATAGCTTGTCACACCTCCCAACTCGTCAGAGTAAGAAATCTGGACAAAGGCATAAGAGACAAAAACCTAGAAAGTTGATAGAACAACAGGTTTAGCATTACCATGGATATTCTGAAGGGTACGAAGTAAAAAAAATGCATCAAATAAAGTTTTTTTTCACACGTGCAATAAAGTTCAAGTGTAGCTGCATGGGTGTGCCCATTGCTTAGCTATACTTAGCCCAGCTGAAACAGCATGATAAGTTAAATAACAATTGACATCCAGCATAAGCATTCATGCAATAGTGTAGCAGTTAGAGTTTGCACCTTGCATATAATCATTCATGGTTTGAGCCTCACCAAAGCCATTTAATTTTGTATGTGTAATGATTACAATTTTAATTTACTTTATATTTATGTAGGAAGTATCTTATATTTCCTCAACCAGAGTAATGTATTAGGCCCAGATGTGAGGTGTCAGTGTAATAAAGTAGTGAAACCCCCATATAAACACAAGTGCCCCATACAGTATAGTCATACAAGAATAAATGTAATTACAGCACATTGGAGGATGTCAGGAAAGGTAAACAAATTTATAATCTGTAATGAATGATGAATCAATCACATACAGGCAGTAGTCCAATAAAATAAAACATAAGCAATGCTAAACATTGCACAGCTATGCTGACCAGGTGTAAGCATTGTGTACATATGAATGCTAAGTAATGAGTAGTCCAGCTAAGTGGATTTGACCATTGGTAAGCAGTGCTGAACCTGTCCCTTTAAGCACTGCCAACCTTGGCTAAGCAGGTTTGCCCATAGCATAGCTTAGCTCAGCATATTCAAAACCGTCCAATAACGGCAAAGGGTGGGAAATCGGCCATATTTAAACCCCGCAGGCAGGAATACAGCTCATAACTGGTTGTAGCTCCCCACTGTAGACAGTATGGCAGGTGCTGGAGAGGGCATGGGCTTTCTGGTGCAGCGCTGGGGCATACAGGAGTCCAAGGTCATGGTAGGACTCCTTGTAAAAAACTATGACATGAGACTGCTGCAGGACCAGTACCAGGGCTCCCAATACAAAGCAGAAGCCTGGGGAAGTCTCGCCCATGATCTCACCAGTGCCGCTGGTATCCTACAGACTGGTGAGCAGGTCTGGCACTACTATGCTGACTTGAAATGGAGGAAGATGGAGCTCTTGGAACAGTGGGTCCAAGAAGCAGGACAGAGGGGTGATGTCCCAGCAGTGTGTAAGTATTCATAGGAATAACTGTTTACGAAGGTCCAGCCTGTGCATGTGATTGATAGGTATGCATAAATGTTCCTCTATTTTCATTACAGCTCAAACTGAGTGGGTTGCGAACCAGGAAGCCCATGCCAATAGGCTGCAAAGGCTGCTTCGCGAGGCTGGTGAGTAACAATCCTGTTTGTAGTAGTCATATCAAATAAACATAAAGGAGTAAAATGTCACCTGGCAGTATAAAAATGTGTATGGTTTGCACTGAATAAACCAGACAATATGACAGTGATAGTCCCATATAGATCATATTTTAATAAAACTGTAACTGCCTGGCAATAAAGTTCTAAATCCTGGAATGGTTTTGTTTACTCTGGTATTGTATGGCTCGAAATGTTGCATGCACCAAGATCTGATATCTGAATAGCAATGTTGTGTTAACCACTTTTTCCACACTGTGCAATATCAAAAATATGTCTAAGAATGTCTGTATAAGAATGTTGCAATTACAAGGTCAGATTGCACAACCAAGAGAGAATTAGACAGAAAACATTGAAAAAAAAGATGGCTGTTTCTCAATAGCTCACTCTGATGAACCACAAATTGTTGTATTTTTAGCAGACACAGCCATGGTTCAAATCCCGGGAGTGGTAGTAAGCTGCATGCATAATTTCAACTAGGATTTTGTGAATATGTGTAGAAACAGTCCGGTAGTGTTAACAAACATTCCCTCCACAGGTCTTCCAGGTAAGAGAACCGTAACTGCATAGCAATAAAGTTCTAAATCCTAGACTGGTAGTGTTTAGTCTGGTATTGTATGGCTTGAAATTCTGCATTCACCAAGATCTGATATCTGAATAGAAATGTTGTGTTAACCACTGTTTCCCACATTGTGCTACATAAAAAATATGTCTAGGAATGTGTGTATAAGAATGTTGTAATTACAAGGTCAGATTGTACAACCAAGAGAGACTTACACAGAAAACACTGAAGGAAGAGACAGTAGTTTCTCAATAGCTTGCTCTGATGAAACACAAATTGCTGTTTTTAGCAGACACAGCCATGGTTAGAATCCTGGGAGTGGTAGTAAACTGTATGCATAATTTCAACTAGGATTTTGTGAATACATGTAGAAACAGTCAGGTAGTGTTAACAACCATTCCCCCACAGGTCTTCCAGGTAAGAGAAGTAGGAAGTAGCTATAAGAAGGTTGAATTATACACTATGTACAAACATACCACTGTCCAAACCAAGGCCATAGGTTATTGTAATAATACCTGTAGAGTAATGATTAGAGCAATGATCATTAAAGTTGTGAGTACTGCAAGGATATACAAGTTGTTAATTGACATCTCTCTCTTTCTCCCCCCCCCCACCATATCTACAAGAATAATCTAAACACACAAATCAATGGGTATGTTTGCACCAAACCTACTGTCATATGTCCTATTGTTCAACAAATATTTAAATGTGTTTCAATTCGTGCTCCATGTTGAAATACTATCATTGGTGGCCTGTTGCTATCAATGTAACCTGCATGCCATTGTAAAGGCCAATGTGGTACCATATATGCATGTGTTCTGTTTGCTATGCAACTGTTCCAAATCTGTTGTTTTGAGTTAATGTGAATATCTATGCATGCTGTTATAACTAATCCTGGAATGTGTTGACTATTACTAACCCACATATGTTCTAAAACTGCAACACCATAGCATGTTTGTGAAGACCGGTTTCAGTGGACCCACCACTCCCATCTCATCTGGCCGTGGCACTGGACCCCAGCATGTCTGGGACCCACCCCGGGACCTCCTCATCTGCTGGTCCTGCACCACCTTCAGGTGGAACCGCCTCAGGGGATGGGGATCATCCCCCCCCCGGGAGTGGGCACAGACAGGATACTGTCACCCGAAGCTAGGTCAGGGGATTGATACGTAGCAAGCTCCGAAAGGAGTTTGGAGATCTGCTACACCAGCTTGAGAGCTGCTTGGCTCAATTAGAGGGTCAGCCTGTCCCTCCTGCTTAACCCCCAGCACAGCCACCTTCGGGGCTGTGAAGGTACAGTGGTGACTGCCAATGGGTGGGGACCTCAATCCCACTGTTTCCATTTGGGGGCTAACGGGCTTCTGATTTCCAAACACCCCTCCCCGTCCAAGGTGTTTACCACCCACATGTGTCATATGCCACCCCTGTATGCTGTCTTGTCTGTCTTCCTACCCAACCTACCTCCCCAAATATACTTACTATCCTTCCCCAGCATCCCACTCTCACCTTAAAAAGAAGGTCAATCTGTTCCCAAAAAAAATCTCACCCCATACATAGCTGTTCATTTCACACACGTGTCCACTGGACACATGTAATCTGGTCTAAGTGGCTTCACAACACATTATTGCTGTCCTCACCCCTCTCTCAGGGGTTTGAGTCTCCAAATATACCTCCAAATTCAGTATATATGCACATCTGTTGCTGTAGAACAAATGGACAGCTATGGCCCTTCCCTACATCCACCCTGCACATCCTTAGCTGTCTTTCATATTGTTTTACCCTCTTCATGCTCCCTTTGTCACCACTTTCTTTTCATCCCTTTTTTCCTTTCAAGAAATTAGCATGGGGGTTAAGCAGGAATAAGCCTGTTTGTGTGGTGTTAAGCAATGCCTACACATATTAAGTACATTTAAAACTCATTACAGCTGAGTGCTCCTCCAGGTGTCTTCTGCAGTTACCTCCTACTGCTCCTCTAGGCGTCAAATATTGATTTTTCATATTTGCATTAATAATTCCAAAACCATGTTACATACAAGGTACCAGGATATTTTGTCTTGAAGCATATGTGATGGCAAGCAGAACTGTACTGATATTTGACCTCTCTCAATGAGTATTTTCTAGAACTGTAAGGTGATAATTTTATTTTTTAAAGGCTTAAGCCACACCCACTGGGAGTTAAAGGCACACACTCAAAAGAGCTGTACCGGAGGGAATGAGTTAAGGCTAACTGTCTGCAAGCATATTTAATCGGAAATTAGCATTGCTTAACACTGCACAAACCCACTTACAACTGCTTAAAAGTGCCTTAATCACTATGCATCCAACAGCCTATGTTCTGCTCAGAAACAAAGTAATCATCCATTGCAAGTTTTGAACCAAGGACCCTGCACAACATAGCCACAGCAATTTACCACTAAACCATCTGAGCTGTAGATGTGTCGGATGTTTTTTCAAACATATCATGCAGTACAGTCATTCAACAGTAGGGAAAATGTATTTATATGTGTGTGTGTGTGTGTGTGTGTGTGTGTGTGTGTGTGTGTGTATATATATATATATATATATATATATATATATATATATATATATATATATATATATATATATATATATATATATATATATATATATATATATATATATATATATATATATATATATATATATATATATATATATATATATATATATATATATATATATATATATATATATATATATATATATATATATCTTCTTCTTTTGGCTGCTTCCATTAGAGGTTGCCACAGTGGATCATCTGTTTCCATTTCTTCCTGTCCTCTGCATCTTGCTCTGTCACACCAACCACCTGCATGTCCTCTCTCACCACATTCATAAGCCTTATCTTAGGCCTTCCTCTTTTCCTGTTACCTGGCAGCTTCATCCTTAGCATCTGTTTCCCAATATACTCTGCATCTCTCCTCAGCACATGTCCAAACCAATGTAATCTTGACTCTCTGGCTTTGTCTCCAAACCTTCCAACCTGGGCTGACCCTCTAATATACTTATTCCTAATTCTGTCCACCCTCGTCACACCCAGTGCAAATCTTAACATCTTTAACTCTGCCACGTCCAGCTCTGACTCCTGCCTTTTTGTCAATGCCACTGTCTCCAAGCCATATAACATAGCTGGTCTCACTACTCTCTTGTAGACCTTCCCTTTCACTCTTACTGGCTCTAGTCTGTCACAAATCACTCCTGACACTTCACCCACTCCATCCTGCCTGTACTCTCTTCTTCACCTCTCTTTCACATTCACCTTTACTCTGAACTGTTGATCCCAAGTATTTAAACTCATCCACCTTCGCCATCTCTACTCCCTGCATCCTCAGCATTCCTCTATCCTCCCTCTCATTCACACACATATATTCTGTCTTAGTCCTGCTGACCTTCATTCCTCCCTCTCTAGAGCGTATCTCTATCTCTCCAGGGACTCCTCCACCTGTTCCCTACTCTCACTACAGATCACAATGTCATCTGCAAACATCATAGTCCATGGGGACTCCTGTCTGATTTCGTCTGTCAACCTGTCCATCACCACTGCAAATAAGAAAGGGCTCAGAGCTGATCCTTGATGTAATCCCACCTCCACCTTAAACGCATTTGTCACTCCCACCGCAGACCTCACCGCTGTCACACTACCCTTGTACATATCCTGTGCCACTCTTATGTACTTCTCTGACACTCCCGGCTTCCTCATACAATACCACAACTCCTCTCTAGGCACCCTGTCATATGCTTTCTCTAAGTCCACAAAGACACAATGCAGCTCGCATGTAGTGCTCTTTCCTGGCATGAAATCATACTGCTGATCACTAATCATCGCCTCCCTTCTTAACCTAGCTTCCACTACTCTTTCACATAATTTCATGCTGTGACTGATCAATTTAATCATTCTGTAGTTACTACAGCTCTGCACATCACCCTTATTCTTAAAAATCGGTACCAAAACACTTTTCTCCATTCCTCAGGCATCCTCTCACTTTCCAAGATTTGATTAAACAATCTAGTTAAAAACTCCACTGCCATTTCACCTAAACACCTCCATGCTTCCACAGGTATGTCATCTGGACCAACAGCCTTTCCATCCTTCATCCTCTTCATAGCTATCCTTACTTCCTCCTTGCTTATCCACTGTACTTTATGATTCACTATCTGCACATCATCAAACCTTCTCTCCCTCTCATTCTCTTCATTCATCAGCCCCTCAAAGTACTCTTTCCATCTGCTCAATCCACAAAAAAGGAAATAAAATTTCCTTTAAAGTGCTAGCAGGGGGTTGCGCCCACCTACACCCCCCCATGGGGGGCTCCTCCCCCCCACACCCCCCGTAACTTTAAAATACCAACTCCAGGATCGTACTACACTGAAGGAATGGAAATCTTTCTATTCCGCACTATAGTGAGATGCCGGTTTCCCATTGTCGGCAATCCGAATGTCAATCATATGGTGTCGGCCATATGGTTGTCGACATTCTGGACTGTCAGCAATGTCTGGTAGACCCATATATATATATATATATATATATATATATATATATATATATAGTTTCACTTCATAATCCCAAATTGCTGAAATCTTGAATATCAGCATTTCGAGACCATGAAGGAGAAACTGCAGAATGTCAAAAGTACATAAGAGCAAGTTCAAATATCTCAAATCCGCACTTATGCATTTCCGGTACTTTATGTGAAGTGTTTGGCTGGTATGGTGTCTGGAAATGAAGGTGAGGGAATGTATGTGTGTGTTTTTCTGCGTTGTATGTGTGGGGAAGGGTAGGAAGGTATAAGTATGAGTGTGAGTGTTGGATTTCTTGGTGATTGTGTATGTGTGATGTGTATTTGTGTGTTTGTGTGTGAGAGCGAATGTAGAATGCCGTGGCGTGATTTTTTTTTCATTATGTGCGATCTTGGAGTTGGTATATATAAGTGGGGATGGGCGCAGCCCCCCACATGGGGGGGTGCAAGGGGGCCCACTGCTTACATGTTGTGTAGAGTTGTGTGCTGTGGATAGAATGGTGTGTGTGTTATGTGGTGTATGTGGTGTATGGTGTATGTATGTTGATGACTGTGTCATTCGTGATTGTGGGTTTCAGGATTGTGAATGGTTCGGCTTCATAGTTTTGAAATGCTAAAATTCGAGAATTTAGCAATTCGAGATTATGAAGTGAAACCATATATATATATATATATATATATATATATATGTATATATATATAT
>NC_056744.1:410710432-410802932 GCF_019279795.1 Protopterus annectens | reverse complement strand
GCTAAGCTTCTGGTGTCATTCAAAGGGGATCCAGTATCTGTCAGCCAGGGATGACATGCTCGACAAGCCATATTGCTTCACAAGAGATGGCTTGCACCTGTCACCCCTAGGCTATTGAATACTGGCCAAGGCTCTTGCTGCCCCCATAGTGCCTTTTTTAGGCAAGGCTCAAAAGTCAAACCCACCTCCGTAAATAGCACAATTAACAAAAAACTGAGGGTTATGCTACTCAACGCCAGGAGTTTAACTCTCAAAATGCAAACACTCGAAGCACTCCTCAGTATGGAGAACGTCGACATCTGTGCAGTAACTGAAACCTGGTTCAAGGCTCCAGAGAGCACCCCAGCACTACTGGGCTACAACTCATACCACACATTTCGGCCAAAGAACATGGACCAAAACATAAAAGGAAGGGGTGTATCCATATTCATCAAGGATACCTACACCTCCAGGTTAGTGGCGCAGCATGATACCTCTGAGATCATCCATGTGCAACTAACATTGGGCAAATCCGCACTGCAAATTGTGGCTTGCTACAGATCACCCTCCATGACCCAGGACCACCACTACACCTTTCTGGAGACATTGGAAAACATGAAGGTCCTACTGAACACTCTGATATTGGGCAATTTCAATTAACCTACCATTCACTGGGAAAACTACTCGAGTACAAATTCCCAGGCCCAGCGCTTCCTGGAATTCATCAACTCAAATGGCCTGGATCAGCTGATAAACTCCCCTACCAGAGGTGAAAACATATTGGACCTGGTCATCACCAACATGGGCGACAGGTGTTCTACACCGGATGTCAACCCATCACTGGTTAGATCAGACCATAAACTAATCACTCTGGATGTCCACACCCCACCACCACCCCCAACTAAGGAAACTACAGTAAAAAACTTTTCTAAAGCAAACTTCACCTTACTTAAGACAGAGGTGGTAAGTTTCACAGCCCCCATGCTAAAGGATAATGCTGCCCAAGATGCAGAAACCTATACAAATGCACTCTATGAGCACCTACAATGATGCATGGATCATGCCATCAATAGCAAAACCAAGACTCACTCCTCTAAGAGAAGGAAACCAGTTTGGTGGACCCTTGCAATAAACAGGCTATACAATAGAAGGAGGAAACTAGTTCAGAAAAAAAGCAAACTCCAAGAAGGAAAGACATCCCTGATCAGTATCAGTAAGAAACTGAGGTGCTTCATGAAATCATACAAGACTAACTTCGAAAGAAAAATAGCCAAGGCTTCAAAAGATAACCAGAAATCCTTCTTTAGCTATGTTAAGAATCTAAGTGGCAACTCGCAGATATGCACTGAACTAGTGCAAAATAGCACAAAATATACTGAACCTGCTGATATTGCCAACATCCTGGCAGATAAACTCAGTGCAAACTTCACTCCCCTCTTACTTCCAAAAGGGCCCACAACAATACTGGAAAAGTGTAATGTCCCAAAAATCACAGACGCACAGGTGAAAACAGCCCTTTCAAAAGCCAAAAACACAGCATCAATGAAACCAGCTGGTGTCTCAGGCTGCCTCTTGCATGAACTACAGAATGAACTAACCCCCCACCTAAACATGCAGTTCAACCTCATCCTCTCCATAGGCTATGTGCCCATAAAATGGCGCATAGCAATGGTTATTCCTCTCCACAAAGGAGGGGCCACAACTGACCCTGGTAACTATCACCCCATAAGCATGACTAGCTTGGTCTGCAAGGTTATGGAGTGCATCATCATGGAACTCATTAACAAAGACATTAGAAACCTACAAACACTTGACCCAACCCAGTTCGGCTTTGTTAAGGGCAGATCATGCCTACTAAACCTGGTTGACTTCTTTGAGACAGTCACCAAGGCCATAGACGAGGGAAAGGTGGTTCACACAGCCTACCTTGACCTCGCCAAGGCTTTCAACATCATTCCCCACTCGGGTATTACAGAAAAACTCACCAGCTTGAACATAAACCCCTATGTCACGAGATGGGTTGCCAACTGGCTTACAGACAGAACTCACACAGTAAGAATAGCAGGCTCCAGGTCCGACGCTAAACCAGTCAAAAGTGGTGTCCCGCAAGGCTCGGTCCTGGGACCCATACTGTTTTGCATATACTTCTCAGAAGTACAGGCAAACACAGGAGGACTATGGCTAACCAAGTTCGCTGATGACTGCAAACTGGGAGCCATAATTGACTCTCCGGCTGACACAGATATCCTCCAAAAGGGCCTTACTGAGATGGACACCTGGTGTCAAAGTCATGGCCTCAAGCTAAATGCCAAAAAATGCATAGTCATCCCATTTGAGAAAAACAAAACACCCACAAATTACCACATAGGTGGCAGCCCCCTTAATACAGAAGAGGTAATAAGAGATCTGGGGGCCCAATCATATTGCCAAAGTAGTTAGGAAATCCTTCTATGTGGCCCATCTAATTACTAAAGGGTTTGAATCTAGAAATAAAGAGGTTATAGTGCCCCTCTACTCATCACTCATTAGAGCCATCATAGAGTACAATGCCCCATTTGGGATGTACCTCACAAGACACTTCCAACAGCTGGAAAGACCACAAAAGTACCTCACCAAGAGGATTACTGGCCTCAAACATATGTCCTATGCAGCCCGACTGAAAAAACTCTGGCTGTGCTCAGTGGCATATCGCTTACTCAGTGATGATCTCTGCCTGACTTACAAAGCCATGTCCAACTCAGAATTGATGGACATGCTCCACCTAAAGAAATCCAAGTCACTGCAAGCCACATGCTCTAGTGAGCTAAACCTTGCCACAACAATAAATAGAACATGCTGGATGGATAGATTCCTGTCACAGAGACTCCCCATACTTTGGAACAAAATTCCAAATTACATCAGGCAGAGCCCCTCACTAACACTTTTCAAGAGAAACCTTGACAAGTGGATGGGTAACAGAAAATACACCCCTGGGATCACTTCATTGGCTCTGCTTGACAGAGGATCAGTTAATTAATCAATGGGGAGGTGAAAGCCGACACACTTTGGCTAGGCTTATAAATGCCCTTGGGTAGATAGCCTAGTACCTACCTATGAACATATGAAGCTATAACATGAGATACTATCCATGTATGAAACATATAAAAAAGAAAAGATTGTGGTACTACCCATGTATACCCAGGTGTCCTATACAGTATAGTCACACCCCCTGCTACTGTAATGATAGCACATAGAAGCATGTTATGTACAGGAAATTAAATACACTTATTAAAGATGTCATTACCCTGCTATTTTTATCAGACTGGAATGTGATCACTGGTTACCAAGGCTAAGCTATGCTTAGCAGGTTTCAGCATTGCTTAAATGTAAATGCTAAGCAAATTTGCGCACTGGTAAGCAAAGCCTACACGGTGTAAGCGCCTATTCGTTTAACCATACTTTAGCACCTCTTATCATCATGCAAACCCACACAAACACTCTCAAAGCTGCTCAAAATTGCCTTAACCACTCTATATCCAACAGTCCTTGTTCTGTCTAGCAACAAAATAAATAGCCATTGCACTCCTTGTGCCCAGGACCCTGCACATCATAGCTTATGCAATTTACCATTAAGCCACCTCAGCAATACTATTTGAAGATGTTTTCTCAAACATACCCTTCTTTACAGCCAGTTTACAATAGGGAAGAGACAAGTGTGCAATTAGGAAGGTTTAGTATCTAATATATATATATATATATATATATATATATATATATATATATATGTATATATATATATATATATATATATATATATATATATATATATATGAATAGAAACATACACAGAGAGGGAGTGAGATATGTAGGGAGATCCATATATTTGTACAACAATATATACATATATTACCAATAAACACGGAGGTGTACATATATATATATACATATTTTATTTATTTAACATTTGTTTACCAGGAAAGTCTCACTTGGAATAAAGCCAATTTTCAGCAGAGGCCCAGGGAGAAACCCAGATGCATGTCTTTGAAATGTGGGCGGAAACCAGAGCACCCAGAGGGAACCCACACGAACACAGGGAGGGCATGCAAACTCCACACAGAAGGTATTCCAGCTAAGAATCGAACCAGAGAACCTTTTGTTGTGAGGCGACAACTCTACTGCTGCATCACTATGCCATCAATGTATTATATATTGTATCCAGCTGTGCATGCTGCCTCAATTGTGGGTTGTCTATCAGCAGCAAATGTTAGTATGGGCATTTTAGGACATGTATGCAGATACATATATATATATATATATATATATATATATATATATATATATATAGATATATAGATAGATATATATCTATACATACAAACACACGTATATATATATATATATATATATATATATATATATATATATATATATACACACACACACACACACACACAGACATATAAAGTCAGAAAAATAAATGGATGTTACCATCTACATAATGCAATCACTAGAGTATGCTACTGATTTGCCAAGGACAACACCTGTCATGGGAACAGCCCATACATAACATTCTAACATATGGCCATTATGTGGATGGCCTTAGAGTTGAGAGCTATGCAGAGACAGAACTTTGTCAGACTGAAACCCATGCAGAAGTAGCATGTAAAGACAAACCCTGTTAAACTAGCAGTATTCCAAACACATAACAGCAATACTCAAATTCTGCCCCTAAGTCTTGAACCTTCCCCACCATTTAGTTGGCCTGTCTCCACAAGTCTCATTGTAAGAGGTAGTAGCTCACACAAGATGTCTTCCTCACAAGTAAGGGAAAGGGCCAATGCCCACATGGAGTACTCATTTATAGTAGTGTGTTTCCATAACATTGGCTATTGGAAGAACTACACAGATGATCTGCATGCGATTAGCAAGTGGGGAACCCCAATAGGTGCACAGGCCATCACCTGGTCATGAGCATCACCTACAAAAGCCATGCTGCTCCCTATTCAAACCAGTTCTATCCCTGTAGTGCACAGAGAGAGAGAGAGAGAGAGAGAAATAAATGAAACATAAAGTGGAAAAGAGAAGAAAGAAAAGAGGTAAGTGGAACATGTAAGCAAGTAATTGAATGTAGTACATGGTCTTTAATAATGGAAAATATGATTTGGAGGAATATATGTCCCAACAAGACATGCTGCACTAATATCCTGTTTAACAGCTGCTATGGCCATAGCATCTGGCCCTCTTTGCAGTGGGAGATATCACAGACATACCTCTCAACTGTACAGATCTTCACAGAATGTCCACGTTACCATCATGTATTTTTGTCTGTTCCTCCTGAGATCTGTACTTTTCTGGCAAATATCTGAGGATTGAATTCATCAGGTAATGACAAACACTTGAGATTAAGACTCCACATCCTTAAGAATATTCACCGTAATGTGAAATGTATCATTCTACGAATATCCTATGTTTCTAACGGGAATATTTCAAGTCTGTCTCTATTTATCCCCCCATCATTTTAGGCATTCTCCAGATGTAATGCTCTGAGAGGTTGCGAGGTGTGATCACAGCTCAGGAGCCTGACTCACCCTGGGAAAGGAGAGCTCATATATGACAACCGCAGGGGTGTCTGTCAAACAGTTGTGATTGTGCCACTGCTAGGCCAGTTAATGGGATGTTTTCCATAGCCATGTTACCTGTGATTATGAGTATGGCACATGTTTGCCTTGTAAAGCTAAGAGACCTATAGAGGGCATGGGGTCTATATTACATGAACAAAAGTAAATATAAGTGAACACTCTAATGAGCGAAACTCCCAAACATGGAGGTGCATGTTGTGGGATCGCAGTACAGTGAAGATTGTTGCCCTTTCCTCACTGTAGTATGATCTCAGAGTCAGAATATATATTTAGCGGGGGGTGACGGGCACAGCCCCCCACAATATTGTTTTCGATGTCCATGATTTTCACTCATTGAGCGTTCACTTATATGAACTTTCGTTCATATAATATAGACCCAAGGGCATGTGCATAGTAAAGTACTGTTGCAGACATGTGTTGAACTGCATGTGATATTTTGAATTAATAACATTCAACTGTACAGTGTTCTTTGGGACAATAAGCACATTTGTGACTATCTGTAGTCACATGCACATATACCTGTGTTATGTCAGCCAAACCACTGGCAGGTGTGTGAACAATGATATTGTAACATAATAGCCTACTTATGACTGATGGACATCTTCCAGGTTATCACAGTGATGTCAAACCCTACTGTGCAATCAACGTACTAATGTATGGTGCAGCTATATTAATAAAGTATCAATATCGATGTTCCCTTTGATACCCATTTATGTGTGCCATTGTCCAGGCATATTGCTGTAACAGGTTGAGATGTATGATTGAGCATCAAGACTGTGACTACAGTGCCATACTAACATAGAATAGAAATCTATACCAGGTATCCCCCAAGCACATGTATGTATGCTTATGTTCAGCTGGAAGGCCAATACTAAATCACATGGATTTCAAGTATTCAGGTACATAGGCTGTGCATGTTGCACATGTGTGTAATATCAGTGTCAGTGCATACAACAGACAGAAATGTGCACAGCTACTGGTTGTTGCAGTTCCCTGACACTGATATGGGTACTAGAGTAGGCATGATATTCAGCTATTAATCAGAGAAGTGTCCACCTGTGTTATGACCCTCTGTCCATGCCTACCACTACCAGCTATATCCATAGCTATATACAGTGGATATCACAAGTGCACACACTCTTCTTAGAATGCCAGGTATGTGTGCTGTATGACAATTAGACCACAGAAGATCATTTTATAATGTTTCTCATCTTTATGTGACCCCTAACCTGTACAATTCCATTGAAATGTAATCAAAGGTGTTTTTAGGAAGGTGACCAACTACTGCCAAGTGAAGATGTGCCATGATGTTAGAGTCAAGACCAAGATGGATGAATGCTGTAACCATCTGAAGAGATGTATACACAACATATCAGTTTAAGGGTGTGCACACTCATCCAACTGGCTTGTTGTACTGAGTATTATTTCCATATGTTTTCACAGACCCGATTGTTATGTTTTCAATTGAATCGTACAGGATATAGGTCACCATTACAGGTGGGAATTGTTATGAAATGATTTATTGTGGTGTCATGTTACAATTGCACAAATACCAGGCAGTGTGTCAGGGGTGTGTACCCTTCATATCTACTGTAGCTATATGGACACAGCAGTACCTGACCTGTATATCCAGCCTCCACCAAGGTAGAGTAATCCCCTTTGGTGGACAGCAGTAATACACAAACCACATAATAGGTTGCTACATTGGCTGTACAGGGACACATAGGTGCAGGCAACAACTTTGAAGCAAGTCCACCTATATCTGAGCAAGCATGTAAGTTCACAAGTGACTTCCTGTAAGGCTGACTATGACTATGAATCGGATATATCCACACCACCAAGGACAATTGCAACCGTGTCTCCACATATGTTGTAAGTCTCAGATGAAACAATGCAATTCACCCTATACTGGGGTAAAGAACACCTCATATACACATGCCATGGATATAGGCAACCTGCATCACACAGGTTAGGTGTGAACATCGCCACCCTGTCCACCCCAGTTGTACAGGGAGATATGCACATCAACCACACTCCTCCCCTCAGCAATGGTGGCATGTACATATTGCCTATTGATGGCAACAACAGCATATCTCCATGGGGTATAATAACATCAGTGTCTGCCTCCTACATGACCTCAGGCATGTGCTCAGAGCTCCATCACACACCACAGTCAAACACAGACCTGCCACCATCCACACACCATCCACATGGAAGATGCCCACTGTCAACCCTCTACACAAAAATGAATGGAGGTTAGAGGATTATGCAATCAAGTGAATAAAATTGGGAGAAATAAGATAGTTCAGGGACAGGCGTGCAATGCAAGCAGCTACAGCCATGATAGTTTGGAGGGTTCAGTGTAATGTGGATTATTTGCAAATAATATCCACTGTCTCCTGGTTCAACAATGATCTCAAGGACAGGCAACAAGCAGTGCAGTGGGACAATAACTTGTCTCCACTTTTACCAGTGACATTTGGGGTACCTCAGGTATCAATACTAGGTCCCTCGCTATTCTCAATTTTCACAAAAAACCTCCACTCAGCTGCAAATAGCACTAGCCTTATAGAATATGCAGACGATTCCACTTTAATATGCAGTGCCTCAACACTGGCAGAACTACACGATAAAATCGAAGATAATTTCCACTCAGTTGAAAATTGGCTTATTGACAATGGCCTCATTCTTAACCCCAAAAAGACCAAGTTCCTGCTATTTCACCCCTCACAGCCTTACCACCACTTTCAATATCCTCTCTAAAAATGGTACACCCATCACACCCGAATCCCACACAAAACTACTAGGCATTCCCATTGATAACAACTTAAAATTTGATATCCACATAAATCTAGCTATTAAAAACACTCACAGAAAGCTAGCTAGTCTCTACAAACATAAGTCCTTCCTGACCCATACTGCTAGAACCACAATTGCTTGTACTCACCTCCTCTCAACATTACTTTATGCATCCTCAATCCTAACCAATCTATCCAAAATAGAAACCAGCAAACTGACTACCTGCTATAGTCAAATAGCCAAATTTGCTAATAACATAGGTTCATAGGTTCATAGGTTCATACTAGGCTATCTGCCCTAGGGCATTTATAAGCCTAGCCAGAGTATGTTTGGCTTTCGCCACCCATTTTAAATTAATTTTGCTATGCCCTTTCGAAAGTTAGTATACTGTGCCTCTGTCTAACAGTGACACAGAAGTGATACCCGGGGTAAACCTATGATCTCCCATCCACTCATCAAGATTTCTCTTGAAGAGAGTCAATGAGGGGCTCTGCCTAACCTGGACTGGGATTTTATTCCAGAGTGAAGGGAGCCTCTGGGTTATGAATCTGTCCCTCCAGCATGTCCTATTTATTTCAGTGCTGAGGTTCAAGTCTCTCGAGCGCGTAGCTTGATGGGATTTGGATTTTTTGAGGTGCAGCATGTCCCTTAATTCTGGGCTGGACATGGCTTTATACATCAGGCACAGATTGCTTCTGAGCAGGCGGTATGCCACTGAGTAGAGCTGGAGTTTCTTTAATCGGGCAGCATATGGCATCTGTTTGAGCCCTTTGATCCTCTTGGTGAGGTACTTTTGGGGTCTTTCCAGTTGCTGCAGGTGTTTGGTAAGGTACATCCCAAAAGGGGCATTGTACTCGATTATGGGCCTGATGAGGGATGAATAAAGAGGCACGATGACCTCCCCTGATCTAGATGTGAATCCCTTCATGATTAGGTGGGCTATATAAAATGTTTTTCTAACCACTTTGGCCACGTGGTTGTCAAATGAGAGATTGCTATCAACTTGGGTCCCCAGGTCCCTAATTACTTCTTCTGTACTTAATGGATTACCACCTATGTGGTAATTTGTGGGCACTTTGGTTTCGCCAAAGGGGATGACTATACACTTTTTGTTGTTTAGCTTGAGGCCATGGCTCTGGCACCAGTAGTCTGTTTCTATGAGGCCCTTTTGGAGGATGCTTGTGTCGGCTGGAGAGTCAATTATGGTGCCCAGTTTGCAGTCATCTGCGAACTTGGTCAGCCACAGTCCTTCTGTGTTGGCCTGTACCTCCGAGAAATATATACCAAACAATAGAGGTCCCAGGACTGAGCCTTGTGGGACGCCACTTGTAACTGGTTTGGAGTCTGACATGGCTCCAGCAATTCTAACCATGTGGGTTCTGTCCTTGAGCCAGTTTGCAACCCATCTAGTGACATAGGGGTTTATATTTATGCTGGTGAGCTTATCTATAATGCCCGAGCGGGGTATTGTGTCGAAGGCTTTAGCAAGGTCCAGGTAGGTTGTGTGGACCACCTTCCCTTTGTCAATGGCCTTGGTGACTGTTTCAAAGAAGTCGACCAGGTTTAAGAGGCTGGATCTGCCCTTAACAAAGCCGAACTGGGTAGGATCCAGTGTCTGTAGGTCCCCAATATCTTTATTTATGAGGTCCATGATGATCCTTTCCATAGCTTTGCAGACCAAGCTAGTCAGGCTTATAGTTTCCAGGGTCCATTGAGGCACCATCTTTGTGGAGAGGGACCACTGTTGCTGTACGCCACTCTTTGGGTACATATCCTGTAGTAAGGCTGAGATTGAATAGTCATTTTATGTTTGGGTTTAGCTCTTCTTGGAGTTCATGTAGGACGCGCCCGACACCGTCTGGTCCCATTGATGCTGTGTTTTTGCTTTGGAGAGGGCGGCTCTTACCTGAGCATCTGAGATGTCAGGGGGGCAGCACTCTGCTGGGATAGATATTTACCCTTTTGGTGGGGAGTTTGCTGAACCTGTCAGCTAGGATGTTGGCAATGTCTGTGGGTTCGTGTATTTTTTGTCATTTTGGACTAATTCTGAGCATATCTGGGAATTCCCACCCAGGTTCCTAACATAACTAAAGAAAGCCTTGTGATTATCCTTAGTGTCCTGAGCAATTTTTCTCTCGTAGCTGGCCTTAGACGATTTTATGAGTGCCCGTAGTTTTTTGCTAATACTGATCAGAGATGCCTTCCCTTTTGGGATTTTGCTCTATCATGTAGTAGCTTCCTCCTTCTATTGTATAGCTTGTTTATGGCTGGGGTCCACCAGACAGGACGTCTGCCTTTGGAGGATTGGGTCTTGGTTTTATTTGGGATTGCATGATCCATGCATTCCTGAAGGTGTTCATAGAATGCATTTATAAAGGATTCTGCAGTCTGGGCCAGATTTTCCACAGGCCGGGGCTTTGAAGGATTCCACCTCGGTTTTGAGGAGTGTGAAATTTGCTTTAGAGAAGTTTTTCACTGTGGTTTTCTGGGCAGGGGTGGGGTCGGATGTGAATATCCACTGAGATTAGTTTATGGTCTGATCTTACCAGTGAGGGATACACTTCTGGTCTGGAGTATAGAGTCTCCATGTTGGTGATGATCAGGTCCAGTATGTTTTCCCCTCTTGTGGGAGTGGTAACAAGTTGTTCCATAGCGTTTGAGTTTATGAATTCTAGGAGCCTTTGGGCTAGGGTGTTGGAGCTAGAGTAATGCTCCCAGTCTATGTTTGGGTAGTTGAAGTCACCCAATATAATGGTGTTTGGAGAGACCTTCATATTTTCCAGTGTTCTCAGGAAGGCCGAGTGGGGTTCCTGGGTTTGGAAGGGTGGTCTGTAGCAGGCTATAAACTGGAAGGCAGTTTTACCCACTGTTAGTTGCACATGGATAGTCTCTGATGCTTCGTGCTGTGCCACCAACCTGGAGGTGTGGGTATCTTTGATGAATATTGATACTCCCCCTCCTTTTGTAGTTCGGTCCAAGTTTTGGGGCCGAAAAGCATGGTATGAGGTATAACTTGGTAGTGCTGGGGTGCTCTCGGCAGCCCTGAACCAGGTTTCTCTTACTGCACAGATATCGATGTTCTCCATGCTAAGGAGAGTTTCGAGTGCGTGCATCTTGAGGTTTCGACTTCTGGTGTTGAGTAGCATTACTCTTAGTTTCTTATCCCTTGTGATACCTATGGAGGTGGATTTGTCTTTTGAGCCTTGCCTAAAAAAAGCACTATGGGGGTAGCAAGAGCCTTTGCCAATATCCGAAGCCCAGGGTGACAGGTGCAAGCCGTCCTTAGCTAAGCATCGTGGCTTGTCGAGCATATCATCCCAGGCTGACAGGCATTGGATCCCCTTTGAATGACACCAATACTTAAGCCAGTTGTTGAAATTGATCATCTTGTCTTCATATTGTGGCATTATTCCTGGTGAGGGTAAGATACTCAAGGTCAGGTCATACCGCCTGGATACATGCTCAGAGAGCTCCTCTATGTCTCTTTTCATGTAGTCCAGGGAGTACATCTCAGGTCATTCACACCAGCATGGACAATGACTCAGTCATATTTGTACTTGCCTTGGAGTGACCTGAGTGCTTGTGTTATGTGGCAGATCCTAGCGCTGACAGGCTGCTCACCATGACCTTCTCCTTGTTCAGCCTGCAGTGAGCGGGACGTCAGTGTGCCTGACGATAGAGTCACCTATTACAAGTGTATTAGGTGTGTTGTTTAGCCTTAAGGGCTGTGACTGTTCGGCACACTGGCTTTGTGAGATATGTGTAATGTGTTTTATTTTGGGGTAGCGGTTGCTTGGATGTCTGCTTTGAGGTCTCTGCTGCCAGGCAGATCTTTATTTAGAGCCTCCGAGTATGTTTTTGTGTGATTATGTGTTTGGCTTGCTGTTGTGGTAGGTCTATGTGAGACTGGAATTGTAGTGAGTGTGGTTTCCTTCTCCTCCTGACTGGTTATGCCAGTACTGAGTTGAGAGAGCTTTTTCTCCAGTTTGGCTATATGGTTGCATCTCTCACATGTGTTGGAATTTGTTGGGAGGAGGAGAGAGTTGCCTGTGTACATGAGGCAGTTGTAACATTGCCTAAACATCTTGTAGTCTATATCGAGAGTAATGATATTAGCCTATATGAGGAACACTGTTTCTCATCTTTATCTGGTTTGATAATTGGGGATATCAATGAATATTTCCAAGAGGGTGAGTATATTCAAATCTTTATTGGCTATATCATATACTTTTAATAATAAAGATATGAAGCTTGATTGGTGTTATTAATTTATACATTTCTGGTAGCATATTGTCTGGGCCAGGTGCTTTATTTGTCTTGACTTTTAATTTGTGATTTTAATTCTGTCATTATTGATTGGTTTTGTTTATAATACTCTATTTGTTCTTGTGTTAATTTAATATGAATATTGTTTTTTTTCTAAGTATTTTTATATCATAGTAGGTTATTATCTTGAGTATTTATGGAATTATCAATGTTAAATTGGAGTCTGAATGCTTCTAAAATATCATTTAGTTCCAGTAACTCTTTTTGTTAGTATTGAATAAATATTTCTTTTATTTGCTTAGATTTAATTATTTTTTTGTTCTATTAGTTAAGTATCTCAGGTGTATTGCTGAATTAGTAGAGTATGAGTTTATTTTATCTTTTTCTAAGTTAATCATAATCTTATGGTGTAGCAATTCTGTATACTTCTTATTGATTTGTGTAAGTTCTTGAACTTGAGTAGCATTACCCTTTTGTATTTCCAGTTTCAATTTATCTGCTTTGTTTTTGTAAGTCTAGCATATATTTATTCCATAACTTCCTTTTATTTATGTACCAGGATAATATCTTCCCATATGTAACTGCTTTTAATGAATCCCAGACATATATTTCTGAAATATCTTCTGTGTAATTTATTTCTAGAAAGTTTTTGATTGTTTCTTCATAAAATTCTTTGAAATCTCTCAATTTTGTGATATAGGAAGGTATCCTAGTAATGGGATTTGAATAAAATGGTGTAAGCTCTATCTTAAAGACTATGGCATTATGGTCAGATAAAGGACAATTTATGATTTTGGCTTTGTCAATTTTTGTTATTAGGTCATTGGCAGCAGCATATATTCTATCAATTCTAGAGTTAGTTTTATATCTATGAGAATAAAATGTGAAGATTAGTGAGTCTGGTTCTGCAAATTCATTTATATCTTTTAAATACAATGTATCTATAAATGTTGATAGTGCTTTAGAGATGGGTTGTTTTCTTCTTTTGGATTTAGAATCTGTATCTTTTTCATTCATTATACAGTTGAAGTCTCCTGCCAATATCAGGCTACCCTTAGTTAAATGAATTATCTCTTCAAATGCTGTTTAACTGTGTTTAATCCTAGTCCTGGGATCCAATATAGATTTACTAACATATAGATTCTCTTATTTAACTCTATTGAAACTAGACAAAAACATACCTGATGTATCTTGATGAGTAGTAATTATTTTAGGTGTTATAGTTGAGTTACTTGAAGTAGTATAGCTACTCCTCTTTTTGTTTTGTATTGAGAGTTTATTAGTACTGTGTAATTATTAATATTTAAGTTGTTTATATCACTATCTAATAAGTGTGTCTCTTGTAAAAAGACTATTTGTGGTTTATGTAAGTTTATGTGTACTTAAATAGGCTACTCCTTTTATTACTATTATTTAGACCATTAACATTTGTTTATGGATAAACATTTCATTTTCCTAGTTTTGAGTTTGTTTTATGTGTAAGTTTATGTAAATATTGTTTATTCTTAGTTCCATCTTGGATACAGAATTCAAAAGTTTTTTTGTATGATTTTGCATGTTTCTAGAGTGACACCAGTGATAGAATAAAAAAAAACAACAGAACTTCCAAACTTGTAATTCTTATTGCCTTAAAAACCATTCCCTATTGCTATGAGGTAATATGCCTCTTAGTTTGGTTAGTGAATCTAACCAAACAAACTTTCTACCCTCACAAAATAATATTTGGATCGGTTTCTCTTATCCTCTTAGTTTTTAAATAAAGATAATTGAATAATATATTAAGATAATCTAATCAGCTAAAATATATACATATATTCTTTACTCATCTTATTGTAATTCAATAATACTTACTTCTAAGCAGGTTTCAAAGGTACAAATATTTAGATTAGTGGTAATATCATTTCAAAATAATTTAGGGAGTTATTAATAAACATCATGTTAAAATCTATAACTGTATATTTCCTTACATCTGTTGAAAACTATTTACTGACATTACTGTATAATACAGTACCATTGTTGTGCAATTGTTTAGACTACTCAAGTCCAGAAACCAGTGTTTAAATTAATATTTGCAAAGTCATATTGGAATAAAAACATGAATAGTTCTGAAACCACATCATATTTCATGTTTAACATAAACTGAAATGCGATACAATGTATAAGTATATTAATATTTCTTTAGTAGACATTAAATATGTTCCTCTGATTGCATTTTCAGCTTTTCAATGACAATTCCCATGGCTGGAGACAACAAGATCTAATTTGAACAACTCCCTTATCCAAGAGACCACTCATAATGTTGTTACCTGATTGAGTGTCTTGTTGCCAACACTTCATCAACCCTCAGAGGGACCCTGCACAATGAAAACTGACACAGTACAGGGTAAAACTTTGCAGCACACTTGACCACACCCTCAAAGCAAACATCTATGTATATCACACATCAACTCCACAGCTTAGACTGACACCCAACCAGTGAGTCTATCTGCTGACAACAAGTGCTGGAGATACAATCTGACCTACTCAACACCAGTAATTCAATCCTATGACTGAACAAAAGTATGCGGAGAACACATCAAAACAATGGAAGCTGCCAAGATTCAAACCACCATGTCTGAAAATATTACAGGCCAAAATTCCCAACCCATTTTGCAGCAAAGAGACAAAGATATTCAAACCATGGGGTAACACCTTTACCACGTCAAAAAGGTGTCCAAGAAGCATTTTCCTCCAACATCGGAGGACAGCCGATGATCCATGCACTGCAAGAGTACCATTTTATCCTGGCAATTGCTTCACGACTGTATATAGAAACATTTAATCCAAATCATTAACTGGCACCACAACAATATTTCTCAAAAAAGCTGTTTTACAGCCAATGACCAGACAGAACGCATCATTGAGAGGATACATTTATCAAATGTCAAGTGCCCAACCATAATACAAGTGTCTCCTCAAATCAATCTAGCAAATCTACTGTCCACCAAACTTGCAGACCAATACTGGCATCCTTTCATGCAGTCACATTGAAACACAAAAATACAGGTCCGCTGATCAGGAACAACCAGGCTCTCAACTGCCAGACAACACACCCGTCTGCAGAAGGTCCAAGAATCATAGTTGCATTGTCAAGCATCCTTGTCCACACTAACAGTAACATGATATACCGCATACACTAGTATTGTGTCATTCTTGATAATGTAAAGCCAGACAATATTATAAGAAGGTTGAAGCCACAGCCAGGCAACATAACAAGAAGAGCACAGCCGCGGTCACCATTCAGATGAGCAAAGCGGGAACAGCATGAGCCATCTAAGGATGGATAGCCCGTTGAGTACCTGCCACAATGCATGCCCATAATGCATGGCAGCAGTAACAAATTAGGTGTGGGCTAAGCCTCTCCCCTTCCACTCAAATCAGATCAACACAATATGTGTGTAGAACACAGATGCTTCGACAAAGCCCAAAGCCACATGGGATATAAACATTGTATAATTGACACACCGGGTCAAATCCACTGTTGTTATGTTACTCATTATAGTTGCCTATACAATCATTGCTTCCACTTTCTCCATCTAGTATACCATAACGCCATCTAAATGTTTGATTTGCCAAATGCACATCCAACCTTCTTGTTGCATCCCACCTGCCCACCCGAGGGCATACCTTGGCAACAGGACATCAGTAGTATTCTGCAGGAGCACCAAGCGTGGGAAATGGCAACCCTCCCCAAAACAAACCTGTCAGTTGCTTGACATTTACTAGTTTCTTTAGAGAATTTGTAAAACAGCAGTGATTTTGTTTACTGATGATTAATTTCTGCTTTTAAACTCTTCTGTATAAAACATAGTAAGGGATAGCTAAAATGTCTGGAAATCTAAACTGATAGAAAGACAAGCAGATATATGTGCTTATTTATCGAGGGTGCTAGAAGACATCAGTAGCCATAAACTGAAAGTGCTTCAAAATAAATATCTGTGTATATTTATATGAACCTTTATATTATTTATGTTTCCTTAGAAGGAATTTAGGTTTCTGTATCTTTAAATGTGAACCTAGCTTATTTTCTGACTAGGCGTCAATTAGAAAGAGTCAGGGGATGCGTACACAAGTAAATCGACAAGCAATAAGTAACTCAAGTTTCTAGTGATGTTTGTGGCTGTTAAATTGTCTCGAGAACCAAGCGGGAAAAGGTATGTGTTTTTCTTTTCTTTTCCCTCCTCTTATTTGGTGACAAACTCATGTAGTGTACGTGAGCACTCTAGTTCGGAGTAGATGTTCACAACTGTCAAACTTGCATTTTAAACATGCTATGCCTTATTTCTCTACAAAAGAAAAGACAACAGGATATCTAAGCTAGTCACAAGCATCTTTCAACTCCGGATGTCTGGAGCCACAACACACCTGACTTATAGCCTCAAAATATCACTTAAAACATATTTTTCACTGGACTATATCAGTATGTGCATATGGGTCAAAGGCAGAACATCTTTTAAGATTATTTAAAGTAGTCTTATGATACATCCTAACTGAAATACTTCATTTCAAAAGCAACACATTTCTGCCCAGCATTGGCGTTTATCCAAACAGGGACACTTTTAACTTATAAAAAGTAATACTATCAGGGATGTAACTAATAATAAGTTATATAGCAGCCATTACTATACCTATTAAGCAATATAACCATATACTGATTAAAGTATTATAAGTTAATGAAGATTTTATAAAAAGAAGAGAAAAATAAAAACAACAAAACACAAAGAGAGAAAATAAATAAATAAACTATTTGGGAACATTATTATGCATTGATTACTCTGATTAAGAATATGAAAATAATAGATGGATAATAATGAAAAATAGAGTAATGTTTAAATTATGCTTAGTATATTGATGTGATTTGAGATAAATGTATTTACATTTATGCTAATTTTGACATTTAAAATATAATTGAAAACAGTACCTGTTTTGGTGTAACTTGAAGACAGTAAGAAATTTTCTTTTGTTGTTAGTATTATTATTTAGATTTTACAGAATATAACATATGTAAGATTATTTGTCCTTTAGTTTTTTTTCTTTTGCTCAACAGTTTTCCAATTATTTACTTCAGCATTTCTCTTGGTTTACTTATTGTCCAGTCCATAGATTCTTCATGTGTTAGGATGTTGTTGTTGGTAAGGTATTTTATTGCTGAATCTACTGTTTCAATGATTTTTATTCCATTTGGTAGAAAAACTTTCAGTCTTGCTGGAAATAAAAGATGGACTTTCAGTTGCTTTTTCTTCAAGGTTTTTTATTGGTAGAAATTCTTTTCTTTTGAAACCACCTTTGTAGAATAATCATTGTCAAATCTTATTAATGAATCATTGTATTTGATGGGAGAATTTGCCCAGCATTTCATAATATAAGATCTTTATCTTGTGTAGAAAAAGTCTCACAATTATAGATCTCGGCTTGTTCTTACCCGGAGAAGAGGCATTTCCAGAAGCTGCTAGTGATCTATCGCCCGTTCTATACCATATGAAAGAGCTTCAGGTATTTTTGTTACATCTGGTATCCAGGTGGTAAGAAAGTTTATCATATTGTCCCCTTCAGATTTTTCTGGTAGACCATATATTCTAATATTATTTCTTCTTGTTCGGTTTTCCATATCATCAAGCTTTTCTAGTAAATATGTATTCTGTTGAAGTAAGAATTCAGTTTGTTGTTCTTCTATTTGGACTCTAGTGTCAATGTCACTTAATGACTGTTCAATAAGTGATATCTGTCCTTTCTGCTGTGTAAACATTTCTTGAAGCTGTTCCAGTTGTTGTGAGCACTTTTCTTTAAAAGTATCTATTTTATTGTCCATCTTGTCGATTTTTATTGTAAGTTCCTGTATATTTGTAATGAGAGACTGCAGGTCTTTTTGAGAGAAGAGTCTTGTGCTGTATTCCTTAGATGACTCATGCTGTAAAGCTGATATTGGTGCTGATTTTCCAGTAATTAATTTGACAGGAATTATTCAAGTTCTGACAATAAAATTTTTCTTATAGATGCTCAGAGTTATTAGAAATAAGTTAGTAATAAAAATTTCTTCAAATTAAATATTATTTTGTAAAATTCCTGTCAGGAATTGTATTGAGGTAAGAGAGCTGAAATGAAGTGCAGCTATCAGTTCAGCATCCTAGCCACGCCCCCCTCAATGGCCTCATTCTTAATCCCAAAAAGACCAAGTTCCTGCTATTTCACCCCTTGCAGTATACCAGCCTTACCGCCACTTTCAATATCCTCTCTAAAAATGGTACACCCATCACACCCGAATCCCACACAAAACTACTAGGCGTCACCATTGATAACAACTTAAAATTTGATATCCACATAAATCTAGCTATTAAAAACACTCACAGAAAGCTAGCTAGTCTCTACAAACATAAGTCCTTCCTGACCCATACTGCTAGAACCACAATTGCTTCTACTCACCTCCTCTCAACATTACTTTATGCATCCTCAATCCTAACCAATCAATCCAAAATAGAAACAAGCAAACTGACTACCTGCTATAGTCAAATAGCCAAATTTGCTAATAACATAGGTTCATAGGTTCATAGGTTCATACTAGGCTATCTGCCCTAGGGCATTTATAAGCCTAGCCAGAGTATGTTTGGCTTTCGCCACCCATTTTAAATTAATTTTGCTATGCCCTTTTTCGAGGTTAGTATACTGTGCCTCTGTCTAACAGTGACACAGAAGTGATACCCGGGGTAAACCTATGATCTCCCATCCACTCATCAAGATTCCTCTTGAAGAGAGTCAATGAGGGACTCTGCCTAACCTGGACTGGGATTTTATTCCAGAGTGAAGGGAGCCTCTGGGTTATGAATCTGTCCCTGCAGCATGTCCTATTTATTTCAGTGCTGAGGTTCAAGTCTCTCGAGCGCGTAGCTCGATGGGATTTGGATTTTTTGAGGTGCAGCATGTCCCTTAATTCTGGGTTGGACATGGCTTTATACGTCAGGCACAGATTGCTTCTGAGAAGGCGGTATGCCACTGAGTAGAGCTGGAGTTTCTTTAACCGGGCAGCATATGGCATCTGTTTGAGCCCTTTGATCCTCTTGGTGAGGTACTTTTGGGGTCTTTCCAGTTGCTGCAGGTGTTTGGTAAGGTACATCCCAAAAGGGGCATTGTACTCAATTATGGGCCTGATGAGGGATGAATAAAGAGGCACGATGACCTCCCCTGATCTAGATGTGAATCCCTTCATGATTAGGTGGGCTATATAAAATGTTTTTCTAACCACTTTGGCCACGTGGTAGTCAAATGAGAGATTGCTATCAACTTGGGTCCCCAGGTCCCTAATTACTTCTTCTGTACTTAATGGATTACCACCTATGTGGTAATTTGTGGGCACTTTGTTTTTGCCAAAGGGGATGACTATACACTTTTTGTTGTTTAGCTTGAGGCCATGGCTCTGGCACCAGTAGTCTGTTTCTATGAGGCCCTTTTGGAGGATGCTTGTGTCGGCTGGAGAGTCAATTATGGTGCCCAGTTTGCAGTCATCTGCGAACTTGGTCAGCCACAGTCCTTCCGTGTTGGCCTGTACCTCCGAGAAATATATACCGAACAATAGAGGTCCCAGGACTGAGCCTTGTGGGATGCCACTTGTAACTGGTTTGGAGTCTGACATGGCTCCAGCAATTCTAACCATGTGGGTTCTGTCCTTGAGCCAGTTTGCAACCCATCTAGTGACATAGGGGTTTATATTTATGCTGGTGAGCTTATCTATAATGCCCGAGCGGGGTATTGTGTCGAAGGCTTTTGCGAGGTCCAGGTAGGTTGTGTGGACCACCTTCCCTTCGTCAATGGCCTTGGTGACTGTTTCAAAGAAGTTGACCAGGTTTAAGAGGCAGGATCTGCCCTTAACAAAGCCGAACTGGGTAGGATCCAGTGTCTGTAGGTCCCCAATATCTTTATTTATGAGGTCCATGATGATCCTTTCCATAGCTTTGCAGACCAAGCTAGTCAGGCTTATAGTTTCCAGGGTCCGTTGAGGCACCATCTTTGTGGAGAGGGACCACTGTTGCTGTACGCCACTCTTTGGGTACATATCCTGTAGTAAGGCTGAGATTGAACAGTCGTTTTATGTTTGGGTTTAGCTCTTCTTGGAGTTCATGTAGGGCGAGCCAGGACACCATCTGGTCCCATTGATGCTGTGTTTTTGCTTTGGAGAGGCGGCTCTTACCTGAGCATCTGAGATGTCAGGGGCAGCACTCTGCTGGGATAGATATTTGCCCTTTTGGTGGGAGTTTGCGCTGAACCTGTCAGCTAGGATGTTGGCAATGTCTGTGGGTTGGTGTATTTTTGTCATTTTGGACTAATTCTGAGCATATCTGGGAATTCTACCCAGGTTCCTAACATAACTAAAGAAAGCCTTGTGATTATCCTTAGTGTCCTGAGCAATTTTTCTCTCGAAGCTGGCCTTAGAGCGATTTTATGAGTGCCGTAGTTTTTGCTAATACTGATCAGAGATGCCTTCCCTTTTGGGATTTTGCTCTATCATGTAGTAGCTTCCTCCTTCTATTGTATAGTTTGTTTATGGCTGGGGTCCGCCAGACAGCGCGTCTGCCTTTAGAGGATTGGGTCTTGGTTTTATTTGGGATTGCATGATCCATGCATTCCTGAAGGTGTTCATAGAATGCATTTATAAAGGATTCTCTGGTCTGGGCCGTATTTTCCACAGGCCCGGGGCTTTGAAGGATTCCACCTGGTTTTGAGGAGTGTGAAATTTGCTTTAGAGAAGTTTTTCACTGTGGTTTTCTGGGCAGGGGGTGGGGTCGGGATGTGAATATCCAGTGAGATTAGTTTATGGTCTGATCTTACCAGTGAGGGATACACTTCTGGTCTGGAGCATAGAGTCTCCATGTTGGTGATGATCAGGTCCAGTATGTTTTCCCCTCTTGTGGGAGTGGTAACAAGTTGTTCCATAGCATTTGAGTTTATGAATTCTAGGAATCTTTGGGCAAGGGTGTTGGAGCTAGAGTAATGCTCCCAGTCTATGTTTGGGTACTTGAAGTCACCCAATATAATGGTGTTTGGAGAGACCTTCATATTTTCCAGTGTTCTCAGGAAGGCCAAGTGGGGTTCCTGGGTTTGGAAGGGTGGTCTGTAGCAGGCTATAAACTGGAAGGCAGTTTTACCCACTGTTAGTTGCACATGGATAGTCTCTGATGCTTCGTGCTGTGCCACCAACCTGGAGGTGTGGGTATCTTTGATGAATATTGATACTCCCCCTCCTTTTGTAGTTCGGTCCAAGTTTTGGGGCCGAAAAGCATGGTATGAGGTATAACTTGGTAGTGCTGGGGTGCTCTCGGCAGCCCTGAACCAGGTTTCTGTTACTGCACAGATATCGATGTTCTCCATGCTAAGGAGAGTTTCGAGTGCGTGCATCTTGAGGTTTCGACTTCTGGTGTTGAGTAGCATTACTCTTAATTTCTTATCCCTTGTGATACCTATGGAGGTGGATTTGTCTTTTGAGCCTTGCCTAAAAAAAGCACTATGGGGGTATCAAGAGCCTTTGCCAATATCCAAAAGCCCAGGGGTGACAGGTGCAAGCCGTCCTTAGCGAAGCATCGTGGCTTGTCGAGCATATCATCCCAGGCTGACAGGCATTGGATCCCCTTTGAATGACACCAATACTTAAGCCAGTTGTTGAAATTGATCATCTTGTCTTCATATTGTGGCATTATTCCTGGTGAGGGTAAGATGCTACTCAAGGTCAGGGTCATACCGGCCTGGGATACATGCTCAGAGAGCTCCTCTATGTCTCTTTTCATGTAGTCCAGGGAGGTACATCTCAGGTCATTCACACCAGCATGGACAATGACTCAGTCATATTTGTACTTGCCTTGGAGTGACATGAGTGCTTGTGTTATGTGGCAGATCCTAGCGCCCGATAGGCTGCTCACCGTGACCTTCTCCTTGTTCAGCCTGGTGAGCGGGACGTCAGTGTGCCTGACGACAGAGTCACCTATTACAAGTGTATTAGGTGTGTTGTTTAGCCTTAAGGGCTGTGACTGTTTGGCACACTGGCTTTGTGAGATATGTGTTGTACGTGTTTTGTTTTGGGGTAGCGGTTGCTTGGATGTCTGCTTTGGAGGTCTCTGCTGCTTAGGCAGATCTTTATTTAGAGCCTCCGAGTATGTTTTTGTGATTATGTGTTTGGCTTGCTGTTGTGGTAGGTCTATGTGAGACTGGAATTGTAGTGAGTGTGGTTTCCTTCTCCTCCTGACTGGTTATGCCAGTACTGAGTTGAGAGAGCTTTTTCTCCAGTTTGGCTATATGGTTGCATCTCTCACATGTGTTGGAATTTGTTGGGAGGAGGAGAGAGTTGCCTGTGTACATGAGGCAGTTGTTACAATGCCTCAAGATTCCCCAGATTCACAAGCTGGACCGGAGAGGAGATTGACAACTGACCTTTGGACATGCTAGAATAGTATTGGGAATTCCTTTATAATTGAAAGCAAGGGCCAATGGGGAACAAGGTACTCAAGGGGAGTTTGTGAGGGTGTAGTGCTTTTAATTTTTTAGTGCTGACTTATATGATTGCTTTAGTGAGAAAGTGCCAGGTAACTTAAGTGCAATGTGTTACAGGTAACTTAAATACAATAACGACAAACAGTAACTTTCTTTCAAGTGAAACAAGGAAATAAGTACAGTAAGCAATGCAGATATCACTAGGGATCCACAGAAGCTCTGAAAATCCGCGTTTTAGGTGGAATTAGCGTTCCAGGGAAATAACAAGCAAACAAACAACAAGCATACAAACAAAGCTAGATTCAGCAGGCCTGGATCTAATCTATGCTACAGCAAACAAGGTGTACCAATTTCAGTAAGAAACAGTTCAAATATGCAGGCACTATAAACCTTTAACGAGAAATTCCCAGCTCAGAAGGGCAGAGTCCAGCCTCTCCTCCCACAAGAGTGCAGACCACGAGCCTTCTTAATGTAAAATAACTGGCCTGAAGCTCAAGTGCTTAAACTAGAACTAATATACTTTTAGAATAACAGACACTGAGCTCTCAATCAGCAGTTCCCAACTTAGAAGGATGTAAGCTACCTGTCCTGCCACCACAGTGCATGCCACAAACCTTCCTAATGTAAAACAACTGGTCAGAAGTCTAAATTAATCCAAAAGACTCTTTTAGAACCCATCACTGTCATAACCTAAAACAATTGGGCTGGCTTGAACTGCCAAATTTACTAATCTATGATCAAATTATCATCACTCATAAGCTGCTCTCCCACCCAAATAAAACAACATCTTTAAGCAACTTAATTCAGCAGTACTCCTGTCCTAGGCAACTCCGCTCCACGGATAAAGTACTATTAACAGTTACCAGATCCCACAACCATGCCAGTGACTCCTCAACTCATCTTACATATCCAAAATTTGGAACTCCTGCCTTCATCCATTACCCTGGAATCTTCTCTGACCAGATTTAAAATGTCTATCAAAAGCCATCTTAACAACAAATGGTTATGTCCCTGCTCCACACCAGACTAACTTCAGTCCCACTCCACTACTGCAGTATCTCTTGCCTTACATAGTCTCTTGATAGGACTACACAGACTTAATAATACCACTTTCGGATGCATGATGTGACTACATAGTTAACATGCATGATGTGACTACATAGTTAACATACCTTAATATTGTTTGTATATGTTTTGATCTTTTTAAATGTTCTTGCCAATGACTTAATAATGTTTGCTCATTAATATGATCTTGTTGTATATAGTAGAAACATGTTAGTATATTTTGTCTGTATATTTTGCATAAATGTTTCTTTAGAGATTTTCTCTCCGGGCCTCCACTGAAAATGGACATGCATGCAGTTGGACTATCCCAGTTAACAAATGTAAAATAAAATAAATAAATAAATAAGTGTGCATTTTGTCAAAACTATGAGGTCCTGTGACCTTTTTCTTGTTTATGTCTTCCAGGTAACATGCAGAGTGCTCGCCTACCGGCATTCTCTGTTGGGGAAACAGACATCATCACCCAATATGTGATTTGCCATTATGCCCTGTTATTTGGACAGAGAGCAGAAAATGTGCAGGAGAGGACTGCACTGTGGAACAGTGTGGTCCACAGGGTAAATGATGCCAGCCTGCACAGCAGAACTTATGAGGATGTGCAGCATCGGGCCACCAACCTCAAATGTTATGCCTGTCAATGGGTTGCTGCTTTAGCAAGGGAATGAATAGTCACAGGTGGGGGCCCAGCCATTTAAGCCCCCACTGACACCCACCAAGGAGCTCCTCACCACACTTGGGCCACACGCTGAATGCACAAGCCATGATGCTGAGGGAAGCATTGTGGAGGTGGGCTGCACAAACACACTGGATGAGGAGCATGCAGGTAAGGGCCCAGTGGGGATTAGTACACTAATGTATCAGACATACATGTATCTGTATTGTATCTACATGCATGTGTCAGGTCCGACTGCAGTTGTGGATGGGGTTTTCTAATGCACAGAGGTGCATATCTATGGTGAGGACAAGACATTGTGTATTATAGCAGTTAGTACTGTAGATGTGCAGACATGCTGCATCCATCCTGCACCAAGGCCACATGTGCATCTGCTGGCAATAATTCCCTCTCATAACTACCTAGGACCCTCTGGTCTGCATATGGGACAGCAGCCTGAAGCTGGTGAGTATGATATTGTTCTGTTGTTGCCTGACAATACCTCAGACATGTGAAACACATGCAAATTACCATGCACACAACCACCAGTAATAGCTATATTGCTTTATGTAATAGCTATATTGCTTGTTGTACATGCACACCTATGCTGTGGTTAACTGCATTGCATCACAGTGGTCACCACTGGGGCCTATCTGACAAGAATTGAACATTCCTGTAGCATACCTCACAACTTGTCAGTGCCAAGATGTCTGGACAGAGGCCAGCATATTGTGTTGAACAAATGGCCTAAGGTAGGGTCATGCGTGACACATTACTGGTATACAGTGGATATAAATTGTGTACACACCCCTCTTAAGATGCAAGGTGCTCCTGTTACATACTAATTAGGACCACAATATGAGAGTCCACACCTCTTCCAGCCTTTAATGTGACTCATAACAGGTACAGTTCACTTGTAAAACCAAGCATCTGCACTAATGTATCGCACCTACAAGGCTGGCCACCTGTGACAGCGGCAAAGGTCCTATCAGCATGATGTTTCAGTCAGTTATGATACCTCATGCTGTCATGTGTGTCACTACACTCAGTGTGGCCTATTTGGCTATAATATCACATACATGGGCATTGTTAAGGCACACAGACCCTTCCGACCACGTATAGGTTTAAAAAATATGGATATTCCAGACACATCTGTACAGAGGACTGTACAATGGTTTAACCTGCTGCATGTGAGGCAGATGCTGTTACCAAACTATATAAAGTAATGGCAGCAGGAGGTGGTTACCAGCTGTGTATGGTATACACATCAAAATGGTATAAGCTATACAAGATATGATTTTCACACACACACACACATTTGCCAGCAGTAGGATTAGAACAACTGCTTATCTAGGTATTCTTACTACAGTGTAACACAGTTATGAGACACACCACAGAACTTATACATTTTCAGATCTTCCAAAGGTACTTCTAAGGTGGATGACATCAATAGGTCAACTAAATTGGAGTAAAGGGTAGTACACAGGTCAAATATTGTATGAGCCAGACAGTGCACAATTCATACAGAAATACATACATACACACACACACTTGCTAGTATTAGGATTAGAACTCCTCCCTATCTAGGTATTCCTACTATAGTGCTATGCAGTTATGAGATGTGCCACAGAGGTTATACAGTTCCAACTTTACCAAAGGTACTTCTGAGGTGGATGACATCAACAGCTCTACTAAACTGGAATGAAGTTTACTAAATTGGAGTGAAGGGAAGTGAAAAGTGTAGTACAGAGGTCCAAATGGTATGAGCCAGACAGTGTATGACTCACACACACATACATACAGACACACACTTGCCAGTATTGGGATTAGACCTCCTGCCTATCTAGGTGTGTCTACTATAGTGTTACACAATTACCACACATGCTACAGAGCTTACTGAGTTTTCACATGGCCAAAGCTGCTGATAACTGCACAGCTGTGGTAAAGTATTACAGGTGGCAGACAGTCTGCCTTCTGTTCTACCCGTATAACCTGCTAGTTCCTTCTGTCTTGTACTTCAGCTAGCATTATGGCTTGGCACTTCACCAGGTTATTGTATCAAGAAGTGTGGCACACATGTGAGCCATCAGCAGTACTCGTTCATCACAGATGTTACCCCAGTACTTACTAGTTATGTCCACCCCTCCTGGCATGTTTGAAGAGCAGTTATCTGTGCTTTCACCCATTAACCTGGTGCACTTGTCCATTCTGGGGCACTGTTGCAACTGCCGCATGTACACAGACAACCCTCCCCTCTAAACTCCAAACACTCAGACCTGTGAAGGTTACCCATATATCACCCAATGTGGACATATGCACTTTCCAGCAAAGATGGACTAGCAGGTCAAGAGGATAAGATCAACACCTGCACCACACCATACATGGAACACGTAGCTCACCATGACACCATGAATTATATATATATATTTTTAAATTATAGTAACATTTTAAGTCTAACAACTATTTGCGTATTTATTTATTAGTAATAAAACTAATCAAGTTTTGGTTAAAGGTATTATTAAATAAGTGAGACGTTTTGGTACAAATATTTTATATATTTTATGTATTTAATATATGTTTTTATTGTATGTCTATGTAGTATAACAAGTATATTAGACTAGAATACTTTTTTAAATATATGCGTATAAAATTGTGTAGGGTTAATGTGATTGGTTAATTATTATGAGTTTAAAGTATTTAAATGATGCGTGAACCTAACAATGGATACTCTGATGATACCCCAGGTGTGTAGGGGTGAAAGCGCTAAGTATCGTTGTGAAGTTACTTTGTTCCAAGTCTGCTTGCTGTTTACTTTGGAAAAAGGTTATTGTATTAAACAAGTCAACGTTCAACAGACTTGCCTTTTTGTTTTACCAGTCTATGTGAATTTTCGTTATACAAGTTGGTTGTATCAGGCTTCTGTTTTTTCGTTGGGCTTGTGTGGAGCTTGTGCGGTTATGGAGCAGCTATTACAACAACATTTAGACATTACCAAACGTCTCATCGCGGCTCTCAATGAGCAAGGATCCAAAAGCGTTAAAGGCTTAGGAAACGGGGTAAATGTTTCTTTAACGGAAACGGAAGAACAACTATTTACTTTGCACTCTACTCCAGGTACTGGAAACAATAATCCATCGACTAGCCATGGTTCGAGGGGCTCAATAGAAGGAGGGATCTTTTTAGGTACAACGGGAAGTGTTGGTAACGCATTTCCGCCTCCAAACGCATACCACCTAACACTAGAGATGGTTTTAGAAGGAACGTAGTTTTCAACAAGTATGTTGACATCAAGGAATTATTAACAGCACCTAGTTTTGCATCAGTGGTTAAAACGAACAATAAGGACATGGGGAATTTGAACAGACAATTAATGGATTTTGAAAAGGTACTCAAAACTTACAAATCATTACAGATGGACAATGTGTTTTTGGAAAGATGCATAGAATTAAAACAGGTGCCAAAGGGGTTGCGTATATTTAAACTCCCATTTGGTTTTGAGCAAAATACTGACATATTTAATGAATTGTTACAACTATTTGATAATGTTGGTTTGCAATTGTTGAAACTTATTATAAAAAATAATAATATTAAGTTGATAAAACTGAATGATGTTTTAACTAAACTAGATAACAGTATCAAGAATGATTTATTGTTTGAATATAACAAACACCGCTTTGAGAATATTATCAAGGACATGGACAGGTTTGTTAACAAAGGCTTAGAGATAAAAATAACAAGCTACATAGGGACAGTAATGATTATAAGAACAATAGGGTATATACTAATTTTAGAGAATATAAAAACAATATTAGAAGTAAACAACTAGATGAGAGGACCAATTTTAAACATACTGGTCGTAATGATAGTAACAGCCTACAGGGGAACAACAGAAAGAGCACACATTTAACAGGACAGGGTATTTATCTAACAAAGACAATGACAGAGTTTTTTTAGAGGAACCAACATTACGGAGGTCAGAACAAATACACGACTGCTATCAGGGGCAACACCAATATCAGAATCAGTTACAGGGATGTTCAAAGGTACAGAGGACAAATTCACAATATTAGACTCTTGTTGTAGTTATGTAAGTTGTGAAAGCACTGCAACTGTTAATACACATTACGAAAATACAAATTGTCGGAAAATGTTGATGAATTTAGTAACAGTAATAGTAATAAATGTCTTAACGAAGAGTACACATGTATAGACAACAATGCTAAAGCAATTTATGAATTCAATTCTCCTAACAATGAACTGCTAAAATGAAAGATGTTCAACTATTGTTACTGATGGTTGGATTTTCTTTACACAACTACACTGATACTGAGTTTGGAAGTGACTAAGCATTTCCCTTTTTAAAAAGGGTTTTTCTTGTGTGCCTAGTTTTAAAACAGACATAGGCCAAGACCATTGGTTAGCCACAAAAATGTTTACAAGATTATTAAATTTAAAAATATTTTATGCTACGGACAGAAATGCCATTTCTAATCAATGGTAGACCAGACTGTTTGTTTTAAAAAGAAGTAGGTACATTTATACCTCCCAAAATTCAATTCCTGTACACACATATTTGAAAATGTTATGTGAGGTACAATTCGAGAAGGGGATTTTTGATTAACTTACCAAAAGTGAATGACAAATGCCTCAAGCAGCTGAGAGATTTCTGTCTAAAGGAATTTACAAAGGATGATAGATACAGAGTCATGAAACCAGACAAGGGTGGGGGAGTTGTGGTTATGACTAAAATTGATTACTTAAACCAAAAATGACTGACATGCTGAGTGATACTAACACCTATGAAGAAGTATCTAGAGTGCAGTAGATGTGTAGAGGCATACACTAAGGTGGATTGGTTAGCTATATGGAACCATATGGATGGAAGGTTTGATTTAACAGGAATGAATAATATGAATATCTATTGAAGTTGATTTTCCAGTCACACCATCTATTTTAGTATACCAAAATTCATAAAAATGTTAACAATCCAATCCTTTTAGGACCCATTGTTTCTGCAAAAGGGTCTAAATTAGAAGCTATAGCCTGTTATATTGATGTTAATTGTAGGGATACACAACAATTAAATTACCACACATTCTCACAGAGACTCGCTGGCATTGTCTAGAAGCGAGTGAAGGACACACACAACCCTTATAAACTCTGACACATTGATGGTCACTATAGACGTGAAGTAAACTTATTTTCAGTTATACCGCGATACACAAGGGCCTTGCACTCATGTTTGGAGACAAGTTTATTTAAATATAGCAAGTATGCACACTGTTAAACGTGAAATTGCTAGTAGATATGATGGATTTAGTTCTAACAAGCAATTTCATGTTTATGGATGGAAGATATTACATAGGCAAAAGGCTGGTGTGGCTAGTGACATAGGGGTTTATATTTATGCTGGTGAGCTTATCTATAATGCCCGGGGTATTGTCGAAGGCTTTAGCAAGGTCCAGGTAGGTTGTGTGGACCACCTTCCCTTGTCAATGGCCTTGGTGACTGTTTCAAAGAAGTCGACCAGGTTTAAGAGGCTGGATCTGCCCTTAACAAAGCCGAACTGGGTAGGATCCAGTGTCTGTAGGTCCCCAATATCTTTATTTATGAGGTCCATGATGATCCTTTCTATAGCTTTGCAGACCAAGCTAGTCAGGCTTATAGTTTCCAGGGTCCATTGAGGCACCATCTTTGTGGAGAGGGACCACTGTTGCTGTACGCCACTCTTTGGGTACATATCCTGTAGTAAGGCTGAGATTGAATAGTCATTTTATGTTTGGGTTTAGCTCTTCTTGGAGTTCATGTAGGACGCAGCCCGGGACACCGTCTGGTCCCATTGATGCTGTGTTTTTGCTTTGGAGAGCGGCTCTTACCTGAGCATCTGAGATGTCAGGGGCAGCACTCTGCTGGGATAGATATTTGCCCTTTTGGTGGGGGAGTTTGCTGAACCTGTCAGCTAGGATGTTGGCAATGTCTGTGGGTTCGTGTATTTTTGTCATTTTGGACTAATTCTGAGCATATCTGGGAATTCCACAGGTTCCTAACATAACTAAAGAAAGCCTTGTGATTATCCTTAGTGTCCTGAGCAATTTTTCTCTCAAGATGCCCTAAGACGATTTTATGAGTGCCCGTAGTTTTTTGCTAATACTGAACAGAGATGCCTTCCTCTTTTGGCATTTTGCTCTATCATGTAGTAGCGTCCTCCTTCTATTGTATAGCTTGTTTATGGCTGGGGTCCACCAGACAGGACGTCTGCCTTTGGAGGATTGGGTCTTGGTTTTATTTGGGATTGCATGATCCATGCATTCCTGAAGGTGTTCATAGAATGCATTTATAAAGGATTCTGCAGTCTGGGCCGTATTTTCCACAGGCCCGGGGGCTTTGAAGGATTCCACCTCGGTTTTGAGGAGTGTGAAATTTGCTTTAGAGAAGTTTTTCACTGTGGTTTTCTGGGCAGGGGTGGGGTCGGGATGTGAATATCCAGTGAGATTAGTTTATGGTCTGATCTTACCAGTGAGGGATACACTTCTGGTCTGGAGTATAGAGTCTCCATGTTGGTGATGATCAGGTCCAGTATGTTTTCCCCTCTTGTGGGAGTGGTAACAAGTTGTTCCATAGCGTTTGAGTTTATGAATTCTAGGAGCCTTTGGGCTAGGGTGTTGGAGCTAGAGTAATGCTCCCAGTCTATGTTTGGGTAGTTGAAGTCGCCCAATATAATGGTGTTTGGAGAGACCTTCATATTTTCCAGTGTTCTCAGGAAGGCCGAGTGGGGTTCCTGGGTTTGGAAGGGTGGTCTGTAGCAGGCTATAAACTGGAAGGCAGTTTTACCCACTGTTAGTTGCACATGGATAGTCTCTGATGCTTCGTGCTGTGCCACCAACCTGGAGGTGTGGGTATCTTTGATGAATATTGATACTCCCCCTCCTTTTGTAGTTCGGTCCAAGTTTTGGGGCCGAAAAGCATGGTATGAGGTATAACTTGGTAGTGCTGGGGTGCTCTCGGCAGCCCTGAACCAGGTTTCTCTTACTGCACAGATATCGATGTTCTCCATGCTAAGGAGAGTTTGAGTCGTGCATCTTGAGGTTTCGACTTCTGGTGTTGAGTAGCATTACTCTTAGTTTCTTATCCCTTGTGATACCTATGGAGGTGGATTTGTCTTTTGAGCCTTGCCTAAAAAAAGCACTATGGGGGTAGCAAGAGCCTTTGCCAATATCCGAAAGCCCAGGGGTGACAGGTGCAAGCCGTCCTTAGCGAAGCATCGTGGCTTGTCGAGCATATCATCCCAGGCTGACAGGCATTGGATCCCCTTTGAATGACACCAATACTTAAGCCAGTTGTTGAAATTGATCATCTTGTCTTCATATTGTGGCATTATTCCTGGTGAGGGTAAGATACTACTCAAGGTCAGGGTCATACCGGCCTGGGATACATGCTCAGAGAGCTCCTCTATGTCTCTTTTCATGTAGTCCAGGGAGGTACATCTCAGGTCATTCACACCAGCATGGACAATGACTCA
This sequence comes from Protopterus annectens, assembly GCF_019279795.1. Lineage (NCBI taxonomy): Eukaryota > Metazoa > Chordata > Ceratodontiformes > Protopteridae > Protopterus > Protopterus annectens. Next base: position 410,770,525 of record NC_056744.1, on the reverse strand, counting down.
GTCATATTTGTACTTGCCTTGGAGTGACCTGAGTGCTTGTGTTATGTGGCAGATCCTAGCGCTCGACAGGCTGCTCACCATGACCTTCTCCTTGTTCAGCCTGGTGAGCGGGACGTCAGTGTGCCTGACGATAGAGTCACCTATTACAAGTGTATTAGGTGTGTTGTTTAGCCTTAAGGGCTGTGACTGTTCGGCACACTGGCTTTGTGAGATATGTGTTGTACGTGTTTTATTTTGGGGTAGCGGTTGCTTGGATGTCTGCTTTGGAGGTCTCTGCTGCTTAGGCAGATCTTTATTTAGAGCCTCCGAGTATGTTTTTGTGTGATTATGTGTTTGGCTTGCTGTTGTGGTAGGTCTATGTGAGACTGGAATTGTAGTGAGTGTGGTTTCCTTCTCCTCCTGACTGGTTATGCCAGTACTGAGTTGAGAGAGCTTTTTCTCCAGTTTGGCTATATGGTTGCATCTCTTACATGTGTTGGAATTTGTTGGGAGGAGGAGAGAGTTGCCTGTGTACATGAGGCAGTTGTAACATTGCCTCAAGATTCCCAGATTCACAAGCTGGACCGGAGAGGAGATTGACAACTGACCTTTGGACATGCTAGAATAGTATTGGGAATTCCTTTATAATTGAAAACAAGGGCCAATGGGGAACAAGGTACTCAAGGGGAGTTTGTGAGGGTGTAGTGCTTTTAATTTTTTAGTGCTGACTTATATGATTGCTTTAGTGAGCAAGTGCCAGGTAACTTAAGTGCAATGTGTTACAGGTAACTTAAATACAATAACGACAAACAGTAACTTTCTTTCAAGTGAAACAAGGAAATAAGTACAGTAAGCAATGCAGATATCACTAGGGATCCACAGAAGCGCTGAAAATCCGCCTTTGTAGGTGGAATTAGCGTTCCAGGGAAATAACAAGCAAACAAACAACAAGCATACAAACAAAGCTAGATTCAGCAGGCCTGGATCTAATCTATGCTACAGCAAACAAGGTGTACCAATTTCAGTAAGAAACAGTTCAAATATGCAGGCACTATAAACCTTTAACGAGAAATTCCCAGCTCAGAAGGGCAGAGTCCAGCCTCTCCTCCCACAAGAGTGCAGACCACGAACCTTCTTAATGTAAAATAACTGGCCTGAAGCTCAAGTGCTTAAACTAGAACTAATACACTTTTAGAATAACAGACACTGAGCTCTCAATCAGCAGTTCCCAACTTAGAAGGATGTAAGCTACCTGTCCTGCCACCACAGTGCATGCCACAAACCTTCCTAATGTAAAACAACTGGTCAGATGCCTAAATTAATCCAAAAGACTCTTTTAGAACCCATCACTGTCATAACCTAAAACAATTGGGCTGGCTTGAACTGCCAAATTTACTAATCTATGATCAAATTATCATCACTCATAAGCTGCTCTCCCACCCAAATAAAACAACATCTTTAAGCAACTTAATTCAGCAGTACTCCTGTCCTAGGCAACTCCGCTCCACGGATAAAGTACTATTAACAGTTACCAGATCCCACAACCATGCCAGTGACTCCCTCAACTCATCTTACATATCCAAAATTTGGAACTCCCTGCCTTCATCCATTACCCTGGAATCTTCTCTGACCAGATTTAAAATGTCTATCAAAAGCCATCTTAACAACAAATGGTTATGTCCCTGCTCCACACCAGACTAACTTCAGTCCCACTCCACTACTGCAGTATCTCTTGCCTTACATAGTCTCTTGATAGGACTACACAGACTTAATAATACCACTTTCGGATGCATGATGTGACTACATAGTTAACATGCATGATGTGACTACATAGTTAACATACCTTAATATTGTTTGTATATGTTTTGATCTTTTTAAATGTTCTTGCCAATGACTTAATAATGTTTGCTCATTAATATGATCTTGTTGTATATAGTAGAAACATGTTAGTATATTTTGTCTGTATATTTTGCATAAATGTTTCTTTAGAGATTTTCTCTCCGGGCCTCCACTGAAAATGGACATGCATCCAGTTGGACTATCCCAGTTAACAAATGTAAAATAAAATAAATAAATAAATAAGTGTGCATTTTGTCAACAGTATGAGGTCCTGTGACCTTTTTCTTGTTTATGTCTTCCAGGTAACATGCAGAGTGCTCGCCTACCGGCATTCTCTGTTGGGGAAATAGACATCATCACCCAATATGTGATTTGCCATTATGCCCTGTCATTTGGACAGAGAGCAGAAAATGTGCAGGAGAGGACTGCACTGTGGAACAGTGTGGTCCACAGGGTAAATGATGCCAGCCTGCACAGCAGAACTTATGAGGATGTGCAGCATCGGGCCACCAACCTCAAATGCCATGCCTGTCAATGGGTTGCTGCTTTAGCAAGGGAATGAATAGTCACAGGTGGGGGCCCAGCCATTTAAGCCCCCACTGACACCCACCAAGGAGCTCCTCACCACACTTGGGCCACACGCTGAATGCACAAGCCATGATGCTGAGGGAAGCATTGTGGAGGTGGGCTGCACAAACACACTGGATGAGGAGCATGCAGGTAAGGGCCCAGTGGGGATTAGTACACTAATGTATCAGACATACATGTGTCAGGTCCAACTGCAGTTGTGGATGGGGTTTTCTAATGCACAGAGGTGCATATCTATGGTGAGGACAAGACATTGTGTATTATTGCAGTTAGTACTGTAGATGTGCAGACATGCTGCATCCATCCTGCACCAAGGCCACATGTGCATCTGCTGGTAATAATTCCCTCTCATAACTACCTAGGACCCTCTGGTCTGCATATGGGACAGCAGCCTGAAGCTGGTGAGTATGACATTGTTCTGTTGTTGCCTGACAATACCCCAGGCATGTGAAACACATGCAAATTACCATGCACACAACCACCAGTAATAGGTATATTGCTTTATGTAATAGCTATATTGCTTGTTGTACATGCACACCTATGCTGTGGTTAACTGCATTGCATCACAGTGGTCACCACTGGGGCCTATCTGACAAGAATTGAACATTCCTGTAGCATACCTCACAACTTCTCAGTGCCAAGATGTCTGGACAGAGGCCAGCATATTGTGTTGAACAAACGGCCTAAGGTAGGGTCATGCGTGACACATTACTGGTATACAGTGGATATAAATTGTGTACACACCCCTCTTAAGATGCAAGGTGCTCCTGTTACATACTAATTAGGACCACAATATGAGAGTCCACACCTCTTCCAGCCTTTAATGTGACTCATAACAGGTACAGTTCACTTGTAAAACCAAGCATCTGCACTAATGTATCGCACCTACAAGGCTGGCCACCTGTGACAGCGGCAAAAGTCCTATCAGCATGATGTTTCAGTCAGTTATGATACCTCATGCTGTCATGTGTGTCACTACACTCAGTGTGGCCTATTTGGCTATAATATCACATACATGGGTATTGTTAAGGCACACAGACCCTTCCGACCACGTATAGGTTTCAAAAATATGGATATTCCAGACACATCTGTACAGAGGACTGTACAATGGTTTAACCTGCTGCATGTGAGGCAGATGTTGTTACCAAACTATATAAAGTAATGGCAGCAGGAGGTGGTTACCAGCTGTGTATGGTATACACATCAAAATGGTATAAGCTATACAAGATATGATTTTCACACACACACACACACATTTGCCAGCAGTAGGATTAGAACAACTGCTTATCTAGGTATTCTTACTACAGTGTAACACAGTTATGAGACACAACACAGAACTTATACATTTTCAGCTGTTCCAAAGGTACTTCTAAGGTGGATGACATCAATAGGTCAACTAAATTGGAGTAAAGGGTAGTACACAGGTCAAATATTGTATGAGCCAGACAGTGCACAATTCATACAGAAATACATACATACACACACACACTTGCTAGTATTAGGATTAGAACTCCTCCCTATCTAGGTATTCCTACTATAGTGCTATGCAGTTATGAGATGTGCCACAGAGGTTATACAGTTCCAACTTTACCAAAGGTACTTCTGAGGTGGATGACATCAACAGCTCTACTAAACTGGAATGAAGTTTACTAAATTGGAGTGAAGGGAAGTGAAAAGTGTAGTACAGAGGTCCAAATGGTATGAGCCAGACAGTGTATGACTCACACACACATACATACAGACACACACTTGTCAGTATTGGGATTAGACTTCCTGCCTATCTAGGTGTGTCTACTATAGTGTTACACAGTTACCACACATGCTACAGAGCTTACTGAGTTTTCACATGGCCAAAGCTGCTGATAACTGCACAGCTGTGGTAAAGTATTATAGGTGGCAGACAGTCTGCCTTCTGTTCTACCCGTATAACCTGCTAGTTCCTTCTGTCTTGTACTTCAGCTAGCATTATGGCTTGGCACTTCACCAGGTTATTGTATCAAGAAGTGTGGTACACATGTGAGCCATCAGCAGTACTCGTTCATCACAGATGTTACCCCAGTACTTACTAGTTATGTCCACCCCTCCTGGCATGTTTGAAGAGCAGTTATCTGTGCTTTCACCCATTAACCTGGTGCACTTGTCCATTCCGGGGCACTGTTGCAACTGCCGCATGTACACAGACAACCCTCCCCTCTAAACTCCAAACACTCAGACCTGTGAAGGTTACCCATATATCACCCAATGTGGACATATGCACTTTCCAGCAAAGATGGACTAGCAGGTCAAGAGGATAAGATCAACACCTGCACCACACCATGTGGAACACGTAGCTCACCATGACACCATGAATTATATATATATATTTTTAAATTATAGTAACATTTTAAGTCTAACAACTATTTGCGTATTTATTTATTAGTAATAAAACTAATCAAGTTTTGGTTAAAGGTATTATTAAATAAGTGAGACGTTTTGGTACAAATATTTTATATATTTTATGTATTTAATATATGTTTTTATTGTATGTCTATGTAGTATAACAAGCATATTAGACTAGAATACTTTTTTAAATATATGTGTATAAAATTGTGTAGGGTTAATGTGATCGGTTAATTATTATGAGTTTAAAGTATTTAAATGATGCGTGAACCTAACAATGGATACTCTGATGATACCCCAGGTGTGTAGGGGTGAAAGCGCTAAGTATCGTTGTGAAGTTACTTTGTTCCAAGTCTGCTTGCTGTTTACTTTGGAAAAAGGTTATTGTATTAAACAAGTCAACGTTCAACAGACTTGCCTTTTTGTTTTACCAGTCTATGTGAATTTTCGTTATACAAGTTGGTTGTATCAGGCTTCTGTTTTTTCGTTGGGCTTGTGTGGAGCTTGTGCGGTTATGGAGCAGCTATTACAACAACATTTAGACATTACCAAATGTCTCATCGCGGCTCTCAATGAGCAAGGATCCAAAAGCGTTAAAGGCTTAGGAAACGGGGTAAAAGTTTCTTTAACAGAAACGGAAGAACATCTATTTACTTTGCACTCTACTCCAGGTGCTGGAAACAATAATCTATCGACTAGCCATGGTTCGAGGGGCTCAATAGAAGGAGGGATCTTTTTAGGTACAACGGGAAGTGTTGGTAACGCATTTCCGCCTCCAAACGCCACCACGAACACTAGAGATGGTTTTAGAAGGAACGTAGTTTTCAACAAGTATGTTGACATCAAGGAATTATTAACAGCACCTAGTTTTGCATCAGTGGTTAAAATGAACAATAAGGACATGGGGAATTTGAACAGACAATTAATGGATTTTGAAAAGGTACTCAAAACTTACAAATCATTACAGATGGACAATGTGTTTTTGGAAAGATGCATAGAATTAAAAAAGGTACCAAAGGGGTTGCATATATTTAAACTCCCATTTGGTTTTGAGCAAAATACTGACATATTTAATGAATTGTTACAACTATTTGATAATGTTGGTTTGCAATTGTTGAAACTTATTATAAAAAATAATAATATTAAGTTGATAAAACTGAATGATGTTTTAACTAAACTAGATAACAGTATCAAGAATGATTTATTGTTTGAATATAACAAACACCGCTTTGAGAATATTATCAAGGACATGGACAGGTTTGTTAACAAAGGCTTAGAGATAAAAAACAACAAGCTACATAGGGACAGTAATGATTATAAGAACAATAGGGTATATACTCATTTTAGAGAATATAAAAACAATATTAGAAGTAAACAACTAGATGAGAGGACCAATTTTGAACATACTGGTCGTAATGATAGTAATACAGGGGAACAACAGAAAGAGCACACATTTAACAGGACAGGGTATTTATCTAACAAAGACAATGACAGAGTTTTTTTAGAGGAACCAACATTACGGAGGTCAGAACAAATACACGACCGCTATCAGGGGCAACACCAATATCAGAATCAGTACAGGGATGTTCAAAGGTACAGGACAAATTCACAATATTAGACTCTTGTTGTAGTTATGTAAGTTGTGAAAGCACTGCAACTGTTAATACACATTACGAAAATACCCAATTGTCGGAAAATGTTGATGAATTTAGTAACAGTAATAGTAATAAATGTCTTAACGAAGAGTACACATGTATAGACAACAATGATAAAGCAATTTATGAATTAAATTCTCCTAACAATGAACTAAATGAAAGATGTTCAACTATTACTGATGGTGGATTTTCTTTACACAACTACACTGATACTGAGTTTGGAAGTGTCTACATTTCCCTTTTTAAAAAGGGTTTTTCTTATGTGCCTAGTTTTAAAACAGACATAGGCAAGACATTGGTTAGCTTAAAAATGTTTACAAGATATTTAAATTTAAAAATATTTTATGCTACGGACAGAAATGCCATTTCTAATCACGAGACCAGACTGTTTGTTTTAAAAAGAAGTAGTACATTTATACCTCCCCAAAATTCAGCTGTACACATATTTGAAATGTTATGTGAGGTACAATTTCGAAGGAATTTGATTAACTTACCAAAAGTGAATGACAATTTAACTACAGCTGATAGATTTTGTCTAAAGGAATTTACAAAGGATGATAGATACAGAGTCATGAAACCAGACAAGGGTGGGGGAGTTGTGGTTATGACTAAAATTGATTACTTAAACAAAATGACTGACATGCTGAATGATACTAACACCTATGAAGAAGTATCTAGGTACGAGATGTGTAGGGCATACACTAAGGTGGATTGGTTACTATATGAATATATGATGGAAGGTTTGATTAACAGGAATGAATATGAATATCTATTAGTTGATTTTCCAGTCACACCATCTATTTTTGGTATACCAAAAATTCATAAAAATGTTAACAATCCACCTTTTAGACCCATTGTTTCTGCAAAAGGGTCTAAATTAGAAGCTATAGCCCGTTATATTGATGTTAATTGTAGGGATACCTTAATTAAATTACCACACATTCTCAGAGACTCATGGCATTGTCTAGAAATAGTGAAGGAACACACAACCCTTATAAACTCTGACACATTGATGGTCACTATAGACGTAGTAAACTTATTTTCAGTTATACCGCATACACAGGGCCTCACCATGTTTGAGACAAGTTTATTTAAATATAGCAGTATGCACACTGTTAAACGTAAATTGCTAGTAGATATGATGGATTTAGTTCTAACAAGCAATTTCATGTTTATGGATGGAAGATATTACAGGCAAAAGGCTGGTGTGGCTATGGGTGCAAGATGTGCCCCAATATATGCCAATTTGGTGTTAGCCAATTGGGAGACAGAAAGTATTTTTACTTCAAGATATTTTTCAAAAATGTTGCTTTATTGTAGGTTTCTTGATGATATATTAATTTTTTGGAAAGGAAACAAAGATGAATTGAAGGAATTTATATTATTTTTGGATACAACATCTACTTTTTTGAGATTCACACATAAAATCTGTTACAATGAGTGTGACTATTTGGATATTTTATTTTACAAGAATGATGAAGGTATACAATCAAACATTTATAGAAAGGAAACATACTCCAACTCTTTTCTACATTTTAATAGTAGTCATCCACATTTTCAAAAAAAGAATTTAGTAAAAGGACAAATGGTACGGTTATCACGTATAATAACAGAAGACATGAAATTCTCTATTGAAATTGATAAATTAGTCGGGATGTTTCAGGATAGAAACTATCCACATACACTATTAAATAATGTGAAAGAAGAGATCCTACATAAGAGACACATTTATTATAAACCTATCTTGAAATCAGGACAGGGCAATAAATCAAATAGAAAAAATGAAATAGACAAAAGTAAAATTGATGCCCTTATTTTACCATACAATGATGAAGCAAAATTAATTATAAGTATACTAAATGAGACATGGTTAAGTGTGTTTATGAATACACCAGATGTATCAAATATTATTGGAGAACATCCGAATGTGACATATAGTAGAGGAAAAAACTTAAAAGAACATTTTGAAATGAGTAGTCACAACAATATTTACAAAAATTTTAAAATGAGTAAATGTGGATTCTGTAAAACATGTAAGTTTATAAATGACGGCCCATATGTGGTAGTACAAAATTATGGTAGGTCCATCAAGTGTCCGGGTTTTTGCAATTGTAATACAAAGATGGTTGTATATTTGGCTTCATGTTTGTCATGTCAGGCATACTATATAGGGAAAACTATTAGGAGACTAAGAGACCGTATTATGGAACATAATAGGGATATCAAAAATAAAAAATGTACTAATTCATTATACAATCACAGTATTAAGTGTAAAGATTTTAAGAGGTTTATTTTTTTCATCATTGACAGGATCCCATATAATGTTAGTAAAGGGGGTGACGACAAAACTTTTTTAGAGGTCAAAGAATGTTTATGGCAGTTAAGATTAAATGCCAACAGATCACCGGGTATTAATGAACAAATCTCTATAATTAGTATTTTAAAATATAAATCTCACTTCATATGAGACTGAAGGAATAGTTTTAATGATTAATTGGAACTCAGTATATATATTTTTTAATATAACACAAGTATTAAATATAATGTACACCTTTGAATTATATATATTTTTTTAAATTATAGTAACATTTTAAGTCTAACAACTATTTGCGTATTTATTAGTAATAAAACAAATCAAGTTTTGGTTAAAGGTATTATTAAATAAGTGAGACGTTTTGGTACAAATATTTTATATATTTTATGTATTTAATATATGTTTTTATTGTATGTCTATGTAGTATAACAAGTATATTAGACTAGAATACTTTTTTAAATATATGTGTATAAAATTGTGTAGGGTTAATGTGATTGGTTAATTATTATGAGTTTAAAGTATTTAAATGATGCATGAACCTAACAATGGATACTCTGATGATACCCCAGGTGTGTAGGGGTGAAAGTGCTAAGTATCGTTGTGAAGTTACTTTGTTCCAAGTCTGCTTGCTGTTTACTTTGGAAAAAGGTTATTGTATTAAACAAGTCAACGTTCAACAGACTTGCCTTTTTGTTTTACCAGTCTATGTGAATTTTCGTTATGCACCATAACACCCACTTTGACAGCCATGACATCCAGTGAAAAGCCATACACCCACCTTCCCAGAGGCACTCAATGGACATCTACCCAAACAGCACAGATCAGCAAGTCAGGCACCCACTCAGACACTGTGACATAACACTTGTCAAGGGACACATTTTTAACCTACACAGTGTGGCCTCAACCTAAGCCCCTAAGGCTAACCACCTTGCACAATACAGTGATCATGGATAACTCAATACTGAGGCACACACATCTCACTCACTAAGTTGAATATGGAGCAGGTAACAACCAAATATCAATCACATGCCAGCATCTAACACATGACACAGCCAGTCATGTCATTCCACAACAACTATGAGTATCACTCTGTATCCATGTGGGTGTGATTTGGGACACACCTTCCTGGACTACATGACAGGAGACATGGTTGAACTCTCTGATTATGCAGTCTAGGCAGGTGTAACAGTAGCCCTGGGCAGTGTACCGCTGTCACCTAGAATGATGCTGCGGTACTATCAACAGATGGTTGACTGCAACATTGGCTTACGTGTTATGTGCCATTCTCAGGGGATCCAGAACCTCTCTGCTTGGGATGACATGATTAACAGAAGCCAATGACTTGCCATGGATGTCCTACATCTGTCACTGCTGGGTTGCCAGGTACTGGCTAAGTGTCTTGCCAACCCATATGGTGCCTCATTAGGCAGTGTTCCTAATGTTATTACCACCATAACAGCTACACACATATGCAATCTGAGGGTCATACTGCTCAACAGTGGACATCAACTGTCAGGATTCAGTCACTCATAGCAGTCATTGGAGTGGAGGACACATGTCTGCTGTAATGGAGAGGGGGTTCACAGCAGCACTCAGCAGACCTACAGTATCAGGCTATGATGCATTCCACTGCTCTCAGCCCCCAAACATGGACCACACCACATCTCCACAGATGGTGTTGTCTCCATATTCATTATGGATAGGAACACCTCCAGACTAGTATCCCATCATAATGCATTGGAAATACTTCCGGTACAACAGACTTGAGGTAATAGTGCAATCCAGACCATAGCCTGCTATGGGTCCACATCTATGTCCCTAGGCTGTCAATGCACATTCATCAACACCCTGCCATCTGTGATGGTCCAACGCAACACTGATATAGTATGAGTCTTTAACTACTCCTCCATTACCTGGGAAATGCAGACAAGTGCCAGTACAGTGGCCCAACACTTCTGGAATTCATCATTTCCATTGCCCTAGACCAGCTCATACTGAAGGATGCAACAACCTTGACCTGTGTTGACCACCTAAATATGGGACTGTTGCTCATCCACAGATGTCAATCCCTGCATAGTGAGATTCACACAGGCTGTAATCAAGTATGGAAGTCAACATGTCAGCCACACCCACACAAAGGTAACCACCTGGCAAAACCTCTCCAAAGCTGACTTTGTAGCCATGAAAACAGGGATGGATTTCTTCACTACACCCATGGCAATGGGAAGTAGCTGCATGACTGTGGAATCATGCACATAGGCACTGTACAAATAGGTACATGAATGCACGGCACTAGCCAGAGCCAACAGAACCCAGACACTGTCCTCCAAACACTGGGAGACAATGTGATGGTCCCCTGTCATTACTAAAGTGTACATCAGAAGGAGGACACTGTTGCAGACAGTGAAAGGTGGTGTCCCATGACTGTTGAACTCCCTTATTAGACTCAAACACAACTTTGGATCCCTCATGGAATCCCCAACAGGCATCTATGGCAGCAGAGATGCAGCAGACATTGACAACAGTCACAACAGCCCTTGATAGTTACATCAACAAACTCCACAGCATTAAAAACAAGTGATGTGAGTTATTGAACAAAGCTGATATCTATCCTGAGACAACAGATATTGGCCACAGTCTTGGAAACATGTTCAGTGCCAGCTTTACTCCTCTCTCCCCCCCACAAGTGAAGTGCTGAGTGAATGTGTTCTCACATGCTGTATCCCATTTCTGTTCTAGGCATCTGTGTGTCACCAGGATGTGGCCCTGCAGCAAGGCCACAGGGTATGGCAGTGTGGTGACACATCCACCATGTCATAGGTAGGGTACAGTATGTGCACGTTAATCCCCGGTCTGTAAAACAGTGATTCCACATGCCTTACAGATTATAGGGCTGAGGATTGTACATAGGTATATGTTGATGTACAACATCTGTTGTAGAATGGAGATTGGTACATGTTCTGGCTTGGACAGACCTCCGATTGCTAATAACCACAGCCACAAGGGATATTCATCAACCAAACACACTGGGATTACTACACACACACACACACACACACACACACACACACACACACACACACACACACTTGCCCACACTGAGATCCATAGGTTCATTACTTCATAGGTGTGTAGTAGGTGAATGGGCCTGAAGTGTCTACAAGACTAGCCCAAGGAAATACTCTAGGATCATGGCTCAGGAGTATAGTCACTGGAGTGGTCCCCAGGGGTGGGTATTGTATTCCCCATCCACTCATCCAGATTTCTATTGTGGGTGGCCAGTAATGTATATTGCTTCTCATGTATGTGATCTATATTCCATAACATGGACAGTGTCTGAGTTGTGCACATGTCCCACATGCATGTTCTTTGACATGTGGAAGTCTGCTTGAGGTCTCTGGAGCATGTTGTGTGGACAGACTAGTATCTTCTGATGTAGCATTCCTGACATCATTTGGTGAGACCTGGCTATGTAACCGAGGTAGTGATTGCACCTACACTGACAGTATGATACGAGTATTCAGTGGAGTTAGTGGCATCTGTCCATACAGGGCATGTGTATAAGGCATTATATTCCCTTTGTGGGGTACGTTTGCAGACTCTGCAGTTGTTGCAGGCATCCAGTGGGGAACATGGCAAAATGGTCACTGTACACATCGATTGGGCTACTGAGGGGATGGAACAGGATGCCATGTCCTTTTACTTGCTGGATAACACACAGTCAGGAGATGTAACAAATCAAAGTACTTTCAATGTCAGTGGCACTGTTGTGGTCAGCATGCATGTAGTCCACTGCAATCACACCGTGAGTACTATCTGTGAGGTAATATGCAGTGGAACTACTGATATAGTGGTTGTTGCCTAGCCAAGTGTGTTTACGTATGATACGTGGGTGGAGAGTGGTCTCTGAGTATTAGAAGGGTTGCCTATATTGTTCACTAATCCATACTGTCACATAATCATTGCACATGGCACTAGACATTTATGGCTGTGAATTGTCTACACCAAGATCTATGGTATTTGAGAACTTTTGGCCTTGTAATGTGGATATTGTGACATGTACTAAGTCCTCAGCATAATAATTTAGCAAAACCCACCCCCCAATGGATCCTGGTATTACACAATCACACTGAGCCCTCCACAGGACACTGCTGACAGACATAGACACACACACTTGCCAGTACTGAGTTTCAAACCCCTACCTAACTATGTATTGTTACTACAGTGCATCGTATTTATCACACAAGTCACAAAGCTTACAGGATGGATGTTGTCCCAAGGTACTTCTAAGGTGAGGAACATCACCAGCCCTTGTAAATACTGGCATTGGGTGATGTAGTGGGTGAGAGATTCCACAAAATATTTGACCCTACACACACACACACACACACACACTTACTAGGGGTGAGGTTCAAACCTCTATCTTCTCAGTCCATTATGTTATGCATTTAGTGCGTGCACCACTGATCCTTACATGGTTTAGGGTTGCCAACAGTTACTTCTAAGGTGGATGCAGGACTGCTAAAGTCAGGCACTGAGATGTGTACTGGGTGTAAATGAGGTCAAAATCTTTGAGGTACAGGCATACATATGTAGACATATGCACACACACAAACACTTGTCTGGAATGAGATTCAAGCCCTTTTCTATGTAGTTATTGCTACTACATTGTTCCACATTTATTGCATGTGCCATGGAGCTTACATGTTGGACAGCTGTGTAAAGGTATCTTTGAAGGTGAGTGACATCAGCAGCAGTGCTAAAGGAGGGGTAAGGGAAGTGTTGTAAGTGTGAATGAGCACAAAATCAGGTCTCTACAAGGATACACATGCTCTCTCATACAAACACTCACATTTATACAGTTGCTAAGATCAGGATTGAACTCCTACCTAACTAATTTGCTATACTATAGTATTACACAGTTATCACAAGCACCACAAAGCTTGCATATTGGAGAGTTGTCCAAAGGTATCTTTGAAGGTGAGTGACATCAGCAGCAGTGCTGAAGGAGGGGTAAGGGAGGTTTAGTGAGTGTGAATGGCTTCAACCATATTCATCTAGAGACACATACACACACAACTTTACATTTGACAGGACTGAGATTACAACTGCTACATGGATACCTATTTGTACTGTAGTTTTACAGTTATCACAAGCACCACTAACACTATAGGGCTGAGGGCTATACAAAGGTATTTCTACAGTGAATGACATCAGCACATCATGTGATATAGGCCAATGGAATGTGTAGTGGGCAGAACAGGCCTCATAATGGTATTCTTTCTGTTGCTGTCTGTCTTTCTCTTTCCCACTTCTCTGTGTGTGTATGTTTGACATATTATATTATGTTGGCCTTAGATATGTGTGTGTATTAATTTCCAATTTGTGTGTGTGAAGTAGCAATGGTGCACAGTTTGGTGTGTGTGCACAGACAGCTGCGAATAACCGATATCTGTAGTCCACTGTGTTGTGAAACATGGGCTTCATTTCTCTACGTGTAGGAGTATGTCCAGTATGACCTTCTATATTGAGTGTGTGAATCCATTCCAGGGAGGGTTGGACTCCAGTTCAGGGGTTTGTGTGCTACAGCTACACCTAGCAAACTGTTCTGCAGGATAACTGTAGATGGGTTGCCAATATGGAGACACAATGGGCTTAACATACATGGGGTACTGTAACTATTGCTGTCTGTGCTGCTTGTGTGACATGTTTGGTTGTAGCATAGGTATTCTGACATATGTACTGTTTACACTGTGATGTATCATGTCATCAACTACTGGCAGTTATTATTCTTTGCTCACAGTTATTTACTGGAAAATACAAGATGAATGAAGCTGAGACCAATATTCTGAGGCATATATAAACTATACATTCTGGCACACACCTGCCATTGTGGAGGGGTAACTACAGACAATAGACTGCTGGTTCTGTATAAATGGTCCAGCACCTTGTTAGTATGCTGGCTGGGGTTCCCCTCCTTGTGCTTTTCTCAACTTCACGGAATGGCCATATCCTGCTAGGGCCATACCTCTCAGCTGTACAGACACACCCAGGTTATCCAGAGGCAGGACTCATATATCCAATCAGTTTACCTTCACATTGTGGTTTACAAGCAGTTTTGTGGCTATTCATTCATGGGTTTGCAGTCGGGAGTAGTATGGGCAGACATTGGAGCTTCAGACTTCACAGACTCCATGGCATCCATGCTTTTATAACCCCCACCCCTCTGTTAATCTCTCTTCCACCTAACATTATGTAAGCAATCTCTCAGAGGTATCCCTATAATTGGGCCTTTATCCCAGTAGTATTTATGGCCTGACCCACAGTCCTTTCAGTAGGACATGGGGAGGCATGCTACTGGCATTTGTCAACATGGCCTTGCATTTGTTTTCTGTTTACTGTGTTAGGTAGTTAGTTGGGACCCCCTGACATTCTATACATTGGCACTATGGGTGAGGCATGGGCCTTTGCCAGAGGACTGTAGGCCATTTGAGAGTGCTGCAGGTCATCTGTTACTGCATTTCTACATGGGATTGTGAGGGGGGTGCACACCTGCAGACATTAACATTTGAAATGACTGTACTGGTATTTCGGATACTCTGTTGGCTTCAGTTTCATATCGCATTGTGACTTATCATGTAGACAGGAGGCATATCACTGGAGTACACATGTTAGATCTTATTGGTACTTATTTCAGTTTCAGACTTCTTACCCTTCAGAACTACAATGCAATGGCCAGACCTGTTGTAGTATGTCTGTGTAGGTCTGGTGGGGGGCTGTTCACCATTGCCATCATTTGGGGGCCTTAGCCTGGCCTTTCTTCATGTTCATCTACACCTGTCCTGCTGGATAATCTGGTGGTGGATATGTGACCCTCATTGACATCCGTGTGTGTGACCTATTGACACCCACAGTTCTTTGGGCCATCACATGTACTGCAGTGGGGGTTGTCACCTAATGTAGTGCTGCCTAGTATGTTGACACCAGTATTTGTTATGAATTTCCTGCTGTCCCATAGAGCTGTCTGCTGCTAACCCATTCAGCCACCCAATTCCCTTGCATGCTTGCATCCATATCATACATACAAGTATGAGAACATACTACTCCATTCAATAATTGATAGGAAGAGTAACTCACCTTGTTGCTGGGCCAGTATTGAGGACAATGCTGGAGGGTTCACTATGTTGGATGCACGTAGTACACTCCCTATACATGGTAAAGCTCAGGTAGTGTCATGTTTGGCATCTCTTTTACTGTATGTGCGAGTCGGAGAGAGGTATCAGTCCCTGGGTCTGTACAGTGTCAGTATGTGTGCAATGCATTGCCTCTTTGCCAGGGCCTGGGCATACTGTGCATGCCTCCTTCTGCCTACAGGGGCAGGTTCAGGATGTTCCTCCTCCGAGTCCCTCTGTGGCTGTGCTGGCCTTGGCAATGGTGGGGGGCTGTGTGGCCCTGACCATGCTGTTCCTGCTGCAGCTGTTTCCGCAGGATCATATTATGTAGCATGGCACATACTATGAACATTTGTGTACATGTAGCTGGAGAGTACTGCAAGGTTCCACCGGATATGTCAAGGCAGCGGAATCGTGACTTGAGCATCCCAAACACATGCTCTACAATGATCCTGCTTTGTGTGTGTGCCTCATTATGGTGTTCTTGTTCAGGTGTGTGTGCATTTCTGATGGGTGTCATCAGCCATGGCTCCAGTTAATAGCCAGCATCCCCCACTAGATGGCCATATGGGATGTTCCCCCTGGCAAACGCCTGATACAGCTCAAGCAATGCCAGATGTTGGAGTCATGATAGCTTCCAGGGCTGCCAGCACACACATTCGTGATAATACCCTGGGCATCGCACATGACCTGGCAGCTGATGGAGAGGAAGCTCTTGTGGTTTATGTAGACCCTGCCCCGCTCACCATTGGTGCTTGATGTGGATGTGCATGCAGTCTATAGCACCAACTACCTCAGGGTATTCTGCTATACGGTGGAAGAGACACATATGTGTGGACAGCACCTCACAGGGGGTGGGGAAATATATGTGCTAACTGGCATGTTGTGTCATGGCATCCGGGAACTGGTGGAGTACCCTGGATACTGATGCCTGTGAGACCCCCATGATATCCCCAGTTGGTCTTTGGAAGGTACCTGTGGCTAGTATTCTTAGCCTAAACATACCATGGTATCCACTGGAATGGGTTTCCCTCTATTAGTTCTGTGTGTAAGGCGTGGCCGGCACAGCTCAACGATTTGCTGTAGAATGTCCCTGTCCACCCTATAGCACTCTACTATCTCCAGCTCATGTAGGCCCTGGTAGGTTACCCTGGTTATGTACACTCTTCTCCTCCTCCTCACTGTGGGTCAGTTGTCAGCATTCTCCTCCTCACCACCCTCAGTCTCTAGCACATATTGATGGAGTAAAGCAGCAGCCTCTAACATTTTTAGTTAGCTTTGCCAGTTAAAAATTCCCCATCTGTGTACACCGGTGGTGCAGAGTTTGTGGGAAAAAACAGTCTGTAGGGTGTTTGTGTAGTGTATATTAGTGTGCTGGGCTGCTGCATGTGTAATTGGCTGATTCTGATGCATTCCACCTGCCAGCTATGCTAGTTCTCCTTGATTGCCTTCCTGCTGCTGTTTCCCCTTCCCAGTTCCTCCCTATTTAAGCCCTGAGGCACATCGCGCATACCCAGTGCTCATATGTAAACAGTGCTGCCATTTCCTCTTTTTTTTTTTCCCTTTGTTTTTTTTTTTTTTTTTTTTGGTTTGTATCCTGGTGTATAGCACGCACGCACACCCATTTAGACTATATACACAGTTATTTTTTGAATACATTTCTGCACTGACACTGTTCTAGCATGGAGACCTGGCAGCTTGCTGGATTGCAAAATCACCTCATGTGTATGGTTTTTATCAGCAAATGAAGTGATCTGCATATTTCCCGGCTTTCCATGCTATAACAGTGTAGGGCCGTTCATGCATGTGAAAATGGCACTTTCCTGGATCGCTCGGTGGCCATTTTCCTTGCAGGAGCTCCTACACTGTTCCTGCACAGAGAAACAGCTTTCGTGAATCCCGGGGATACTGTATCTTGAACAAGTAGCTTTCTTATGTATTTTAATTCATTTTAACTGTTATTTATTATGCATTTTGCTACACAATATAAGCATTATCATTCTTTTTAGTTATTGTTTTTTTTTTATGTTATGTTTATGAAGATAGAACTTTTGAAGAAAGTTAAGGGCTTTATCAAACAACAAACCTAGGCATGATGGCTTATTAGAGAGATGGGAGAGGAGACATGCTAGTTGTAATTGCCTATATACCGTTAGCACCTATTAAAACTAATTATACTGAAAGTGGATGATGCTTTATGAAATATCCTAGCTGGTTAACTGCAGGTCAGGCCAGATGGCCTTCTAGGAATGTAGATTCAGGAGTTTTATACCAAAGCTTTCATTGCATGACCAGATGCCAAGTAAAGTCTTATAAATATGCAAAGCACCAGCATTTCAAAGGAAGTGTCATTGTTTATTAAATAAATGCATCCATTTATTTGTATTGCTACAAACTATAATAACCATGATTTGATGTTTGTTTGTTTTTTATTTATTCATGTTTATTTATTCACATACATGTGGTTACAGGGGTAGTGCATTGATAACAAATGACTTTTTCCAGGCTTAAATACTTCACATCAAAGACACAGTATGCAGTCAGGAGGAAACAATTATCAGAAAGCATTGTTTATATATTTACAAATAATATTTCCACCTGAATGGCAATGCCAGGTGACAAAGACAGGATGGGAAGTGGGTGGGGATAGAAGACAGGAGTATTAAAAGGTGAGACAATGTGTAGATGGAGGCTGGGAAAGTGTTTAGGTGATGTGGTCTGAAATGAAGCAGGTACAGAGGTGTTAAAGGCGGAATATGTTTTAGAGCTGAGCTCAGGGTGTGGGGTAAGACGTTTGCTGTTCCTGTAGGTAAGAGGGAAAGAACTCCCATAGTTTTGGTGCTGGGATGGCGAATGAATGGTTGGTTCAATGCAGTAAAGTTTGAGAGCTTGGAGGGGGGGAATAGATTGGGAGAGGTGCCTCAGTTTAGGGGAAGAAAGAAGTCTAGTTGCAAGAGTTTGATGCATTATGAGGAATGACAATATAATGCAGCTTTAAAAGGTCTGAATTGCGAACATAAATTTACCTCTTAAGAACCTATAAGAAGTGTTGAAAAAACTTAGGCTTTTTATCCTCCCTATGCAGGACAACAATAATATCTATGCAAAGATGTAGTCAATACATTTGAATTCTACACCAGCTTCCAGAATGTGACCCCCTGTTACCCAGATAATGGGCCCGATTCCAAAAGACATGTTCTCAGTGTAAGTGACCACTTGGACACTGAGAGCAGGCTGAGAGCAGGTGTTTTGGAAATCTGGTCCCCACTGTAGGCCTACAAATAGGTGTACTTTACACTAAAGTAAGTTAATTACACTGAGAACAAGGCTTTCAGAATCAGGGCAGGCTTACACTGAACACCAACTATTTTGGAATCTAGCCCAATGTATTTTTTGAACAGCATGCCTTTTTGATATTTTCAAAAGCAAAACAAATGCTATTTAACAAAATGCACATTAATAAAAATAAAACATAATAAATATAACAAGTATTTTCATACATTTAAATTCTAGCACATCTCACTGCACAAAAATGAATACATTGTTCATAAAAATGCACTGTGGGTATGGCATGGATAATGACTTGGATCCCAAATAAATACCTTTTAAATAGGTACATTGTGGAGACAGGCAAGGTGCGCTATAAAAATTATAATGTAGGAAAAGAAAAAGGTGCTAAATACGACTTCAGGCAGACCAGCATTTCAATACTACTGAGTACAGTGAGATCATTTGGGAAGGCCCACCCCCTTAGCTTTTGAACCTTACATTATCTTTTGTTTCCTCCCTTTCTACTTGACTAAAACAAAAAAATACACTTTATTCAGTTGCTTTTCTACTTTGTTACTTTATTTTGCTTTTGCTGCTTGTCCTTAAAAGTGTTCAATTGCATTTATTCTGCTGCATTTATTATTGCTTCTTAGTAGCCTGATTAAATTGAGAACAGCATTCTACTGAATTGCTGCTTTTTTTTTTTTTACTTTTTGCTGTTGTGACTGTCATTTTATGCATTTTGAATTTCTAGTACTTCTGCATTTTTTAGCATAGGCTAGATTCAGATTTGCTGAATTTAGACTGTCTTGTATCACTAGATCACTAAAACCAGCTCTTCATCGAGATACTAAAAGATCTGAGGCATCCATTGCTTGCAAGTAACTATAAGTGCCTGTTTTTGCATTTATATTGCACTTTTAATTTGTATTTGCATTCTGCTGTTTGTTTGAATTGTCTGAACTGTTTTTTGCCACATTTTACTGTATACTGTACTAGTTCAGCTTTAGCATAGCCCAGTTCCAGGTTTGCTGTTTCTGGGTCTGTTTTGTAACTTCTGAGCATCAAATTCTAGCCATCTTTGTTGGAGAAGGCCCTTGTACACCCTTGTGGGAGGAGAGTGCTGTCTAGGGTGATTGGACTAGAGCTCAGAGAGAGTTTCCTTATTGGCTAGTTTGAGTTAAAATGGTTATTTCTTGTTTTATTTAAGCCCCACATCTGCTCTTGCTTGCATGTAGCATACCATTGTGCACTACTGCGTAGCTGTAGTTACAGTTGTTGGTTATAGACACAAATGTTTTGCTTGTTAAATTTTCCCTTAGCACTTTGCTTGTAGTCCTCGAGGTTTTTCGTGGCCCTGCTCTACACATGCACATACATGCACACCAACACACACACACACACACACACACACACACACACACACACACACACACACACACACACATACACACAGATACAGAGAAATAGCTGGTTCAACTAGTGCCTTCCCCCTCAGAGACAAAAAAAGGACTCCTGCAAAACTGCAGGAAGCAAATCCACATAATCAAGATCAGTATTGGATGGCTGATCATGCCCCCCCCCCAAAGACTTTGCACCTGGGGCAGTTGCCCTTTTCACCTTGCCCTAGTTATGCTATTGAGTGTGTGTGTGTATGTGTGTCGGGGGGGGGGTGAATGCATGTACAGATATGTGTGTGTGTGGGAGAGTTGAGCACAGTAAAATCAGGCTGTGGCAATGAAACATGATACCTCTGTTAGGCAGGTGATAAAGGCAGATGACAAACTGCATCTCTCTTGTTGCCTTTGGTTTTGACCTTCCAGATTTCTGCTATGAATACTTGCATTTTATCTGGTAGAAAAAAAAAATAAGAATTCCTGTGTTGGTCATCTAAAAGAAACCACAAAGACACTCAAATATAAACCTGGTGTCATAACTTTTCACTGGGCCAGCCTAGATTTTGCAATTACTCAAGCTTTTGGGCTAACATATTTAGAAGCAAAGATTTCCTTTCTCAAACCAGGTCCCCGTTCCATTATACACATGCAATTGTTTTCAGTCAGACATCAGAGAAAAGCAGTTCAATATAATTGCTAACTGTATTGCGCAAACATGTACACAGAGGGTACATGTTTATTTCTCACTTAATTAATTTCTAGGAAGTTGCAATGCTGAGCACATCTTCCGCACTGCTCTGTAGATGCACACATTTTATTAGTCAATTTAAAGCCCAATGATTGCTTTAAAGGTGTTTAAGAATTGTCACCATATACAATGTGTCAAAAACTATTGGTTTTGTGTTTTTTTTCTACTACATATCAGGTCTTCCCAGAAGGAGCAACAAAAAATAGAATCATCAACGTGGCCGTAGAAATGCATAAAACTTTCGCCAGTGAGGAGTGGTATAATGGTTAGGGTGCTTACCTCAAAAGCAGAAGGGTCGTGGCTTGATTTTCACCTTTGGCTGGACAATTGGTTAGGTATAAGATGGCCCACAGGAGCAGATAATCTAGTACTTGTTTATGATACTTGTAATAAATGCGTTTAAACGCCAGATCTTTCCAGTGGTCCTCAAAGATTTATTGACTACTGCTAAAAGAATGTAATGCTTTTTGCAGAATCCATAAACCTGATTTTATCACCATTAAGTGAGACAATTTTACTTTTAAATGAAATATTAGTAGCTGCATTGATAGAAAAGTGTCAAGGTACTATAAAACAGCATTATAAAAGTGAAAGCGCACAAGCAGTTTCATCTATCATATGTCACTAAAAGCAAATGAAACTCTAACATCTCAGCATACCTTACATTTTCATACCATCTATGAGGATTGCATTGTACTGGTAGGACACTTCTGATGTTTTTGGTAAAACTGATTTGCTAAATGCAGAAGAATGTAGTATAGATCTTCTGACTAGTCAGACAAAGTTCGTATTATGCATTGCGGGTTTTTATTATTTATAGAATGGATATTTACTCCAAGCAGAGAAGGAAAAATAAATCACACAGGTAGTTTTAAAATCTTTAAAGATGATGGCAGATTTATTCAGGAACCTTCTGAGGTACAAGGTGGTCTAGTGACCAAAGCATTCCTGATGACAGTCTAACCTTGTCATTCCAACTTGTTAAGCATTTGCCATGAAAAAAGTCATGGCGACTTTCACTCATAAATTTGGGAAGTCATTTGATGTAGTAACACTTCATGAAGCAATTTTGACACTACCCCCTCCCCCCAGCCAGCACAGATTTGTTTTGGAAGTGGAGTACAGAGGAAATTGCGGTTCAGTTTATTGACTCATAGTGGACACATAGTGTACACAATCTGGGGATTTCCCTTCCACTACATTTTTTATTCAGGTTTCTGTGACCTCTTCATCTGTCACAGCAAGTGAGGCAAATATGTGCGAGACACACAATGTGTTGTAAATTATAAACATTCTACTCAACTGCAGAAGACACATCCCCCCCTCCAGACACACACACACACACACTCACACACACACACACACACACACACACACACACACACACACACACTGCACATGATTACATTTACAAGAAAGAAAGTGCTTAGTTTCTTGTACAACTCGATCTGCAGAAAGTTTTAACAGCTTTCTTTGGTGTATGTTGAGGAATTTTGTTATACAAACATAAATTTTATTTTCAGCTACATATACTGTAAATATAAAATGGAATTGACTTTTATACTATATGTTTCATATTTAATAAAAATCATTTAATGAATCATTGAGTCACTCATCTAGTCTGTTTACTGGGCTTATTTTTAATTACATAGCTAGTTAGTGAGGTAGTTAATAGGTTACATGCACTGGATGTACAATGTCTATTCTCATGCGTAATTCAAACTAAATGGCATGTGAACTGTTGTAAACAGGGGGGTTATGAACACAATAGTTCAAGAGTATACAAAAGAAAAATTATGTTAACTGAGGAAATAAGTGCATCTAAACTGTCCCCCAGATTTACTATTCCTCCGTGCAGGACTAGTTTAGTCCTGCACAGAGACGGCCTTTTAGGAGCAGGACGGCAGCATGCCATGCATAGTAATGAGGCACACTGCCTGAGCTCCTAGGCTTACACAGAGCATGTAAGACTGCAGGGGACTTGTCTGAGAGCAGAGTTCTTAGAATATACACGCCCCCGCAATGAATAACAGCAGAAGTACCAAAAAATGAGGTATCAGCAAACAAGTCCTCATCATAGTAAAACCAAGCTGAACCTGTGAAAGGAATCAGTATACAGTCATATGTTCCATAACCCACTACATAAAATAAATATGTGAACTGGAGTACAGCAGTAAGCCCAGAAGTGAAGTGTAATTGTAATAGAGTGTTTAAGTCCCCAATAAAACACAAGGACCCTATAGAGTGTACGTACACATTAATCATGGATACCAGGCATACATATAAGGTGTATTGAATAATAACTCAATGCCAAAAAGGAATTATAATGCAAAGTCTAATATCCAAAAAACGCGGCAGGACACTGCTATGTCTTCAAAATTTATTAAAACCACAAAAATACAAACAAGATGAGCGCTTTCGGGTAACAACCCTTCTTCAGATAAAACACTTAATACAAGCAAATAATGGAAGAAAGATGCTGTAAAAGTTCTAATAACATGCCCCTGGTATGATACTGGGAAAAGCGGGGTGCATACTGTCAAAGACAGCAGAGTATTTTTTTTTTCAACTATCCTTATGAGAAAAATCCCTCTCCTCTCCGTCTGCATTACACACATCAAAAAAAACAATGTGGTATAAAGTATAGCAACAGTAAGTGAACCTCAAGAAAGTCGTCCCCTCCATAAAAATATCATCTACAAAGCGTCGTGCATTCTAATATATTGCATCCACCTCTCATCCAATCTCCTAAAATAGAAATAAATGACACCCGTGTCCCCAAACAACATATCTCTTCTACATACGGCAAGAACAAACTAAGAAACCACTCCAAAAAAATAAGCCTGACCCCTGACTCAACCTCTGCCCGACACTATGGGTCTCAGAGGTGGGTCTGTTTGTGAACCTTAAAACACGCCTTAAAGATGTCAAAAAGTTCCTCGGTGATCTGCATTATATTGTAGTGGCCGCCAATAATCTGTTGTGTACCTGTGTTGTACACCTATAGATTAATTAAATGTAAGTACCCTCATCAGATAACATTTCAATGAATTTGTTAACACCACCACCGCTCCTCCCTTGTCTGCCATTTTAATAATCAGATCAGGCACAAAGGTTGGGATTTCTTCTGTCCCTTTCTTCTTTACCTTCTCTTGGTAACATTTCGGTACCGATAAAATTCTTTTTGCCCCTGCTCCTGTCCTCCCTCCCTCACTTCCTCCTGAGTCACCAAAACCAACCCACAAAAAGACACCCACCCATCATCCAATCCTTCCAGCCAGTAACAGTTGGAAGCAGTCGACAGATCCACGGTGTTGGGTGCTCCATTTTCAAATACAACAAACGGCGCTGTTTCACCAACCAGGCTGGAAACACCTGCCCTGGTCTCGTTTACATCCACTGTGGCCAGCTTAGGAGGTGTAGGCAATGTGTAGGCAAGCTAACATATTGTGCCCAGTGGTATACCCCTTTAAACAATGCCAACCTTAGGTAAGCAGGTTTGCCATAACTTATCCTTTTCAAAACCGGCCAATCACGGAAAAGTGCGGAAAATCGGCCCTACTTAACCCAAGATGTGGGAATACATCTCATAACTGGTTGTAGCTTCCCCTTGCAGGCACTATGGCAGTAAGGGGAGAAGGTGTGCACTTTCAGGCGCAGCGCTGGTGCATCCAGGAGTCCAAGGTCATGGCAGGACTCCTTGTCAAAGACCATGATCAGAGACTGCTGCAGGGCCAGTACCAGGGCTCCCAATATAAGGCAGAGGCCTGGGACCATCTCGCCAGTGACCTCACCATTGTCACTGGCATGCCCCGAACTGGTGAGCAGGTCAGGCACCACTATGCCGATTTGAAGCTGCATAAGGGGGACCTCTTGGATGAGTGGCTCCAAAAGGCTAGAGCGGCAGAGAATGTTCCAGCCATGTGTAGGTATCACCCCAGTATGTGTGTAATAATTGCCAGCTCAGGTATATCATGGATAGGTATGGCTAAATATTCCTCTTATGTCCCCCACAGCTGCAATGGAGTGGGCAGCGAACCAGGAGGCCCACATCAGTCACCTGGTGAGGTTGCGATGAGAGGCAGGTCAGTAATACTCATGCATTTACTGTCATAGGAAATAAAACTAAAAGTATAAGTAAATTAATTGCTTGTATGAAACCTGTATTGGTCAAGGCAAGTACTGCATACACTAGAGAATATGGCAGGAACAGTCTCATATTGTTTGTATGTCAATTAAAGCGTAATAGCCTGACAAAACAGGTCTAACTGATGGACTGCATGTGTATATTCTGGTATCATATGGTAATGTAGATTTGCAATCATGTAATAGTACTGTTGTATTAAGCACTGTTACCCACACTGTGCACCATAAATTGAATGTGTACAAATGCCTGTATATGACAGGTGTAATTCCCAGAGGCCATTTAGTACAACTGAGAGACACATAGTAAACAGGGAAGATGTTGACAACAAAAACTGAATAGCATATGCAACTGAGATGTGACCTGTTGTTTTTTTAGCACACACAGCCACAGTTCGAATCCTGCCAGTGGTAGTAGTATGCATACAGAATCATACCCCACAATTGTCCAGAATGTCCAGTAAAGTGGCCCATATCTGTTGCCTAGCAACCTGTCCCCTGGGAAATCAGTGGGATGATCCCAGACATATAGGCAGCAAACGTGAAATACAACTGACTGATAAACATCTATGAGAACAAAGCTGACACACTAGCAACTCCCCAATACCTTATGTGACTAAGCCAGCTGAGGTGGATATGTCCCATTTACACCCCAACTTGTCAAGCTGTGGACAGAGTGTGTACAGCAACAGAGTGAGATGTATGTGCATAATAGTAATGTGGAATCTGGCACTGTGTGTAGGAACATTCAGGTAGTGCTAATAAACATTCCTCCAAAAGGTCTGTCAGATACCAACACTGTGCCCAGAAATACAAGAATAATATGCGGTTGCTCTGAATAAGAGGTATTGCACATCACTGTCACCCACTCAGTCCTACAACATATAACTGTCTAGGAAATCTGTATAAGTGTTGTAATACAAGGTCAGAATGCAAAAGCACAGGGGATTAATAAGACAGAAAGCAGACAGGAGATATACAGCAATATCTATATAGCAGACACAACTGTGATGGATAGTGTTTAAGTTGTAGCAGACTCAGCCATGGTCTGAATCCTGGGAGTGGAAGTAGGCTGCATACAGAATCATACCCCACAACTGTACAGATGAGGCTAGAATGTCCAGTATATGAGCCCATATCTGCTGCCTGTCCCCCATCCCCATAGTAAGTCTGTGGGATGATCCCAGATGTTTAGCCAGCAAACAGGGAATATGAGTAATTGCCAAACATCTGTGAGAACACATCTGTCAATGTAGCACCCCCCGAAACTGTTAGGAGAGTAATATTTCAAGTATGTCCCATCTACATCCCCATGTTGTCAAGCTGTGACCAGAGTGTGTACAGTAACAGAGATGTATGTGCATAATACTAATGTGTAATCTGGAACCTTGTGTGGCAACAGTCAGGTAGTGCTAACAAACATTGCTCCCATGGGTACGTTGGATACGAACACTGTGCTGAGAAATACAGACCATTATAACCTGTACTGGTACTGTTCATTCTTGTAGGGATTTGTGAGTGTTGCATTTTTTCTGAATAATAACTGTAACCCACACTATGCTACATAATATAACTGTGTAGGAAAGCATGTATATGTGTGTGTCATGTCACTAAAAGTGGAAGAGGGCAATATTCTAGATATGTCTTGGCACACCAGCATGTGGTCAACACATGGCCAGAGTCTGTGCAGAAAGAGTTGGATAGCTATGTGCACAACATCAACCCAGAATCTGGGAGCATGTGTAGAAACAGTTAGTGTTAACAAACATTCCCTCCACAGGTATACCAGGCAAGAGGTGTATACTGCAGGTAAAACCGGTTCAAGTGTAACAATAACAACAGCCATACAACTGTCCAAACTAAGGTTATAGGGTAGTGTAGTAAGAATTGTAAGGTACAGATAACAGCACTGACTAGGAAAGTAATGTGGACTACAGGAATATACTAGTTGTTAATTGACATATTTTTCTCCTTCCCACCATATCTCCAACAATAATCAACATACTCACCCCAACTGGTATGTAACGACATGTATATTCTGATAATGTCCAATTGTTTGATAAATATTTTAATGGTTCCCATGCATATGCTATATGGAATTATTCCAACACTGGTGGCATGGTGCCATCAATGTACCTGCATGCTGTTCTTATTACCACTGTGGTCCTATATATGTATATGTTCTGTTTGCTATGCAACTGTCCCATATCTGGTGTCTGGGTTAATTGGAATATCTATGCATGCTGTTATACCTAACCCTGGAATGTGTTGACTATTACTAACCCACATTTGATGATGAAATCTAAACACTATAGCCCGCTTGGGAATGCCAGTCCCAGTGGACCCACCTCTCCCACCTCAGCTGGCTGTGGCACTGTGCACCAGCATGTCTGGGGCCCAACCCAAGACCTCCCTGTCTGTTGGTCCTGCACCCCTTTCGGGTGGAACCACCTCAGGGGATGGGGCTTGCCCTCCCCGGGAGTGGGCATGGACAGGCACCTGTTACCCATCGCCAGGTCGGAGTAATGGTGCGTAGAGAGATCAACCGGCAGTTTGGTGAACTTTTATGCCAGCTCGAGGGCTGCATGTCATGATTAGAGAGTCAGCCTGGCTCTGCAACTCAGCCCCCAGCACAGCCACCTTCTGGGCTGTGAAGGTGCAGTGTTGACTTCCCATGGGTGGGACCTCACTCCCACTGTTACCACTAGGGGGCTTGTGGTCTTCCAATTTCCCAACACCCCTCCCCATCAAGGTGTTTACCCCCCACATGTGTCATATACTGCCCCTGTATGCATCTTGTTTGTCTTGTCTGTTAACCTACCCAACCTACCTCCCCAAATATACCTACTACCCCTCCTCAACATCCCACTCTCACCTAAAAAAAGGGCAATCTGTTCCCACAAAAAATCTTGCCCCATACATAGCTGCCCATTTTGTACACATGTCCACTGGACACATGTAATCTGGTCTAATTGGCATCACAACTTATATTTGTTGTCCTCACCCCCTCCCAGGGGTTTGAGTGCCCAAATCTACATCCACATTTGTTGTATATGCACAGCTGTTGCTGTAGAAGAAATATTTCCCTGCTGTCTTTCCCTCTTTGTGCCCCATTTTTCACCACTTTCCTATCAACCCTTTTTTTCTTTTCTTTTAAAGAAATTAGCGCAGGGGTAAGCGGGAGTAAGCACTTTTAAGCAGCAGTAAGCAGGTTTAAGCCTGTTTGCACAGGGGTAAGCTATGCTTACACAGGTTAAGCAATTTAAGTTAACTGAGTATAAGAAACTGTAACCGGAAGTTAGCAGTGATTACCTCCGCGCCAACCCGCGCAAACCCATTTACAACTGCTTTAAAGTGCCTTAATCACTCTGTATCCAACAGCCTGTGTTCTGCCCAGCAACAAAATAAACAGCCACTGCAAGCCTTGAGCCCAGGACCTTGCCCTCCATAGCCAAAGTGATTTACCACTAAGCCATGTCAGATACACATAACTCTGATGTTTTCAAAAACATATCATCCAGCCCAGTCATTCAACAGTACAGAGAATGTATTCCAACATTTAGATGTATGTGTGTGTGTCAATATATTAATATCTAAACAGATACAACATATCTATATGTATATATATATATATATATATATATATATATATATATATATATATATATATATATACATATATAGAAATATATATGAACATATATACATGCAAATGCCTACATCTGTACATATATATGTCTACACCTTTATGTCTAAATATACACAGCAAGTTACATATATGTAAGCAGATATATATCTATGTAGGTATATATCTATGTAGGTATATACGAACATAGTTTTATATATATATATATATATATATATATATATATATATATATATATATACATACATATATATATATATATATATATATATATATATATATATATATATATATATATATATAGTTATATATATATTGCTTTTACACTCGTACTACCCAAGTGCTATTTAAGAATTATCAATGGGCTATTTGTGCTGCTGGCAATATGGATTGCTATAATGGACATACTATTATGATATGACTTTGCGGGCTGTATTACTGTTCTACGACTTGGTTTATTTTCTTGTTTTTTTAATAGGTTAAACTAATTAGTTAGTTTTTAGCTTCATTAGTTAATGCTGTTTTGTAGTTAGTAACTACACATTGTCTTCTGTAGTAGATATATATGCATTGCTTTTCTGTGCCATACATTTACATGTATTTGATTATAGAAGCTGAATACTTGTGCTAATTACCTTACTGTATCTGACACTCTGTGCTAATACCTCACTGCATCCTACACTCCACTCAGCTACTGACTAGCACTCCTCCTCTACACTTTCCATTCCACTCCTGCATAGAACTTAACCTAGTTAGCTAACAATTATTTAATATTTCTTTCTGTCTCATTTTTCAGCTTCTAAGTCCTGTGTGGAGACACAGCCGGTCCCTCTATTTGAAACCCTGTAAGGCTAATGATATCCTACTGAATAGTAGGGAAACTCAACTTAGAAGCCCCTCAGGATCTACCTGGACCCTCTACATTCAGCCTCACAGTGTAGGTGTTATCCTACAGTATATGTATGATTTAACTATAACCTTGTGAGTGCGATAACTTTAAATTACTGGTGAGTGCATTAAATTTTAAACTATTTTGTAAGGGCCAACACACCCATGGACCTATCCCTCCTACCATCTCTTTATTAACTTATACCCCCTCCTCCTACTATCCTAGTGGCGTTAGTGCTTTCCCCACTTTATCCACTAGAGGGCAGCAGATCTTAGGCTTTGGAATACCATCTCTCACTGGTTGTAGAAACCAACTAGCTCTGTAGACCAGCCAGAATCTGCTGTCTGTGCTTGTACTCTCTATTCATGTACTTACCCCCACCTCATGATTGCTTGAAAAGGGAATTATCCTAGGTAAGTCTGGGAGTTTTAATAAATAGACACCTTTACTATCACTACTTTTGCTACTGGCCCCCTCAATTATCCCTCGGTATAAACCTCCTTTCCTGCCTTTGGCACTTTCTATAAATATCTCTCTCTCTGTTATAAAACTGTTTTACATAACTGTCTCCCCAGCTATACCTTTGTTCACCTTTTTTTCTCTGCTACTTAGTAACAGTATACGTCTCTTACCTTTCCTATGCCTGTAGAACTCGGCCTCTCTCCATAACCGATTGCCTCTCAGCCTCTCTCAGTTGTGACCTGCTCTGTTCGCCCTACGGGCTCACTCCGCTCCCCTACCCTACCCCCAATTCCCACCCACCCCAGGGGTCCTACACTTATACTTCCCTAACCACACCCTCTCTCGATTCCAACCAATCCCATACTTCACCCCATCCCACATACTTTAGCCACACCCCCACCTTCTAACAATCACTCACAATAAGCCACTCCTTAGAGTACCTCTACCATATCCTCCTACTCTTAACTTGTATATATAAGTGCCCCCCTCTCTTCTTTTCCTGTATCCTTTTATCTTCCTCTCCTCCACATCTTGCTCCCTATTTTATCCCTACACTTAAGTTCTTATTTTATAATTTCCTCTAAGATGCCTCTCCCTAATCTAACCAAGCTAACACTCACAATTATACTCTCAACTACCCTCATCTCAACCTACCTTCTTACCTCCTTTGAAAAACTGCACTATTTCCATCTTAACCATTCCCACAAACAAACTGCAATTTACACACACATATCCTTCAATAGACATTCTAACATAACTTCCACTCCCAGTTACCTACTACCTAAATACCACAGACTCTCCCACATTAAACATAACCTACCCTCAGAAAAAAAAATTGAAAATTCAAACTTACCTTAGAAACAATTCAGTAACAAAACTAAATAATCCCTCCTTAAAAGATGGCGACATCCACCCCAACCCTGGCCCTACCAACCCTACAATCCAAACAACTCACCCTAAACTCAATAGCTCTCTCCTAATAGGGCATCTTAATATCCAAAGCATCAATAATAAAGTAGCTCACCTTCATGCCCTCCTAGATATTCACTCCTTTGATATTCTCTGCCTCACTGAGACTTGGTTGAAACCAGAAACTAAAATTCCCCAAGTCTGTAATATAGTGAGACAAGACCGAACAAAACGTAAAGGTGGTGGAGTAGCAATTCTATTTAAAAATGGACTTCATATCTCTACCCTACCATCTAATCCAACCCAGGAAAGCAACGCAGAAGTTCTCATTACTAAACTTCAAATCAACACAAACAAATCTTTATACATTATCTGCATTTACATACCACCTGGAAATAATATCACTACAATAGAGGCTTTTCTTAGCTGGGTGTCTTCTACTTACCCCCAAGAAACAATAATACTAGGCGACTTTAACATTGACTGGAAAAGTGTTAGTGCTGAAAATCCTACCTCTCATATTAACCTCCATGACTTTACCCAAACCATAACCTCTACAACCAGAATTAACGAATCTAATAAGAAAGAGAGTACCTTAGACTGGATACTCATAAACAAAGTAAAACAAACTTACAAAGTAGGAACCCTACCAGATGATGTAAGTGATCATTCTTTGATCTACATCACAAGAGAAAAGAAGGATTTTCCAAACCTCCCCACCTTTAGGACAGCACGCTCTACCAAACACTTTAATACAGAATTATTTCAAACTGAGCTTAGAGCATGCAACTGGAACCCTTTAAAATCCCTTCCACTTGAAGAGGCTGTAAAGTATTTTAACACTACATTCTTATCTATCCTGGATAAGCATGCTCCTAAACGTTCCATTAGAATGAAGTCTAACCCAGCCTCATGGCTTTCGAATGAATCTAGAAATCAAATTCTACTTAGGAACAAAGTCTGGGCTAAATGGAGATCTTATAGAAATAGCTCTGATCATCTACATTTTAGGCAGCTTAGAAATAGTACAAAAAAGGCAATACTGACAGATAAAAAAACTACTACTGTAAACTTCAACAGACACATCAAAATAATCCTCAAAAGTTCTGGTCTTGCTTTAATAAGCTCCTTTCCCCAGGTAACACCTGAACACCCACCCCACTTGATGCAGATCCAAATACTCCCCATCAAACTGCCAATACCTTTAACTCTCTTTTCACTGAGACTATACAATATCTAGCTAGTCAACTTATCTCAGAAAACTCCAGCCTTCCCATCGACTTACCACACTCTTTCTCTAAATTCAAACTACAACCCATCTCTACTTCTCTCATCTATAAATTTATTCAAAAACTTAAGCCATGTACTCCATCTGCTGACCAACTTCCTTCCCAATATCTCCAAAAAGCAGCCAAAGTAATTGCCTACCCTATATCTATCCTTATAAATAGGACAATCCAAGAAGGAACCATCACAGATATTTGGAAAGTCTCCCACATTATCCCCTTACATAAAGGTGGGAACTCTAATGATTACTCTATTGGCCAATTGCTCTCTTATCACCCTTAGCAAAAATTATGGAAAAATGCATTCACCAACAACTTTTACATCATCTCTCTCTACATAACTTAATAGCAAACTATCAACATGGCTTTAGGCCATCACATAGTACCACTACTGCCCTTCTATCCTTTACAGATACCATCAATAGAAACCGCAACAAAAACATCCTCTCATCTGCACTCTTTATTGACCTCTCTAAAGCTTTTGATATGGTTAATCATACCCTCTTAATCAATATTCTTGAATCTCTTTCCTTTGATTCTCTGGCCGTTAAATGGTTTAGATCATACCTCAGCAACAGGCAACAGGCAGTCCTCTGGGAAAATCAAATTTCATCCTTTTTACCTGTCACCATCGGGGTCCCTCAGGGCTCCATTCTTGGACCACTTCTTTTCTCATTATTTATTAATGATCTCCATGTAGCAATTCCTCAAGCCACCTGTATTCAATATGCAGATGACTCCACACTAATATGCTCAGCAACCTCTCCATCTGAACTATATTCTCTTACTCAAAATGTTTTCAACACTGCAGAAACATGGTTTACCAAACGTTGCCTCCTTCTTAATGCCAATAAAACAAAACTCCTTCTCTTTACACCCACTACTAGGTCCTCCCCCTTAGATTTCTCAATCTCTTCAAATAATGGCACTGTTATTTTCCCAGACTCTACCACTAAACTTTTAGGAATAACCATTGACAATAATCTCTCATTTGATTACCATATAAACAACACCATTAAAATAGTCAACAGAAAAATAGGCTCCTTATATAGAATAAAACCTTTTTTAACCTCAACAGCCAGAGCCAAGATCACTCACTCCCATCTAATCTCAACCCTTCTGTATGCTTCACCTATATTTACCAACCTTAAGAAAACTAACCTTAACAAATTAGCAACTTCCTATAATAACATTGCCAGATTAAGCTACTGGCAATCCTTTCAGATCCCACCACTGTTCTAATCTTAGGCAACTAGACTGGCTGGAATTCCAAAACCATCTAATAATCCCCCAACTCATAATTGCCCACAAGATATTTTACCAACCCAATAATACCCCTATACTCTCAAAACTCTTAATCCCATATAATAATCTGAACTCCCTACGTTCTTCTAGCAAACACCCTGCTAGCTTAACAAAGTCTAATAATACAGCTGGTGACTCTCTGCTTACCAACACAGCAGGAAAAAACTGGAACCTGTTACCCAATGAACTAACCTTAATTACTTCCTTGCCACTCTTTAAACAAAAACTTAAAAAACACCTCCAGATGCACTGGCTATGCCCTTGTAGTAACCCTGACTAACCACCCTCTTCACCCCTGTTTCTACCTCTTCTAACCAAACTTCCAAACATTTAAATGCTTAGTCTTGTAAATAAGACTGACACTATTTAAACTCTAATCAACTTATTGTTTAAATCCTTCTACCTGATGTGAACTATTGTACATAACTCTTACTGTATTATATCTGTTTTAGCTTTCTTAAGCAATATTCTGTTTACTGTTACTTTTCTTAACTGTTTTTATATCTAGAATGTAATAACTACCTGTTTTATTTTGTTTATTAATCCTTTATTTACCATGTAACGATATTTTTATACTTTTGTATATCTGTGTGGAGCTTTTCTCCCCGGGCCTCTACTGAAAATGGAAATATATCCAGCTAGACTAGCCTGGTCAAGAAATGTAAAATAAATAAAATAAAAATAAAAAAATAAATGCAAGCAGATATATGTGTGTGTATCTATATATATATATATATATATATATATATATATATATATATATATATATATATTTAAATATGGACATACATCAATAGATAACAATGGGAGATTAACTAAAACATATATGTCCACATTGAGAGGCCCAAACAATATACGTCTTCTACGAATAGGTACACCCCCCCCAGCCAAACACGTCTGCCCTGCAATACACTACCAAGTGTTGCAGATCCCATAACCAGGACCTGACATGAGATGGGCACAAGATGTTAACAGTACTACATCCCACCTGTATGATGTCAGGCTAGTATTGGTAATATATCATGCAGTAAAGTCTGGCTCCCATAGGAAATGTACAATGTGGAAGCTATCAACATCCTCAGGATATACACAGACACATATATGCAGATACAGATATACATACATATATATATATATATATATATATATATATATATACATATATATATATATATATAGATATATATATATATATATATATATATATATATATACATATAAATGTGACTACACATACACACGCAGAGATATGTATAGTAAGATACATATGTAGAAGGTGCACACAATATGGAACAGCTACTATGCCTACAGTTAACACCTTAACAACTGGACGCTGTATGAGCCACCCATAGAAATGACAATTGTTGCCTGCAACATATAATCACAGAGAGGTCATAGGATAAAACACCACACACAGGTTTGCAGAAATGGAAAACCTTTATTTGTGTACTATTAAAGTTTTATATGCCATGTCACATAGCTTTTCATACACTGACATCCATATAAACAGAGTAATGCAACTGTGAAGCAGTTATGCTAATACAGTAGTCTAGAAAGGTTCACAGCTGTTGCTGTCCAGGCCAAGTCCTTCAAATTGTACAATAGTAAAGACAGACTGGGCCACAGGATACCAAACAATCAATAGTAAGTAATGCAGGTGTATAGTTCAGCAGCCTCTATCTATACTTTGTACACAATCACTAGGTGGTAAAGACTTCAGTTGACCAAATAGGATGTAACTGTTACATAACAAGGCATAACTGACACCATCACAAGCACACTAACAAACAGAACAGTCTGTATGGCAGAAGGCAGTAGCCCTGCATAACCCAGTTTATGCAAGTAATGTAAATATAGGTGAATTGTATGGTACTGTATATCTAGATATCGTAAGGCAGCTTACCCTTGATACCCTCACATTTTGTAACACCCTAGGTTATTCATGGTGCATCCCCCCTAGACTCAATAATACAGGGCCATATACCACTGTTACATACACTGACCTCTGGAGTGCATAAGGGCACACATGTATTGTATAAGTGAAGCCCACACATATATGGTCTAGCCCCACCATATGTGTGGGGGATACAACAGCAGTGGACTGATGGCAGGAATGGCAGCATGATATACTCACAGTCCACTACAGAACAACTCCTGACAGCATGTCTTACGTGCAAAGCTTGGTATGTAAGTGGAGAACAGAGGTTGGAACACAGGCCCATATGTGGAAAACTGCTGCCATACACTAAGCAAGTTGCTGGTGTTACAGGATAGGCTGCAACATACCCTTAGTCAGGGACTTGAGGTTAG
Source organism: Protopterus annectens (assembly GCF_019279795.1). NCBI lineage: Eukaryota > Metazoa > Chordata > Ceratodontiformes > Protopteridae > Protopterus > Protopterus annectens. The sequence goes on along the minus strand of NC_056744.1, from coordinate 410,734,234 downwards.
AAACATAAATGGATGTAGCCATGTACTGATAGCACTCGACACACACTGCCTTTGAAATATCTGACATAGGACTTATGTGGTGGACAGACAAAACATGATAGGCACACCTCTGACCACCAAGAGGATAGGTCCACAGTTGAGAGCTATGCACACAGACGGCATTCCAAGCTAAACTAGTATGCGCACACAAACCCTGTGACACGAGTACTATACAAAGCATAACACAACTCTAATCACACTCTGTCTGCAGTTCTGGAGCCTCCTACAAATATGTAGCTGCCCTGAGTGTGCCAGTTCTCCTTTAAGAGGTATTGCTACCTTCTGACTTTAACACTGATGTCCACACACTGGAAGGATGTCCATCACACAGGAAAGGTAAAGGGACCATGCCCACATGATGTAGGGATTTATAGTAGGTGGTTGCCATGACAGTGGTAATTGGAAGTACTACACAGCAATCTGCATGCAGTTAGCAAGTGGAGGACACTGATTGGTGTAGATGCCATCACATGATCACATGCATCACCTACTAAAGCCATGATGCAATCTATTCAAAGAAGCTCAATCCATTTACTGGAGGGAGAGAGAGAGAAAATGAGAAAGAAAGACAACTCTTCAAAATAAAAGTCAGAGGCATTCAGCCAGCAGTCATTCAACAAGACATCATTTCCACAACAGGTATATGAAGTATATTATACATGTAATAGAATGCAGTTCCTGGTCCATAATAATGGGATAGATGATGTGGAATGATTTATATGTGCCATCAGGTGCTGTTGTGATGATGTTCAGCTGAACTGCTATGGATAATAGTGTCTATCCATGTGGGTTGTAGGCCATAGCTGTCAACTGTGCAGGTCAGCACTGACTGACAAGATGTAAGCCATCATAGTGTGTGTTGTTTAATAGGAAGCCCTTGTATGCAAATCACCCCATTTGCAGGAGAAATCTATGCAAATGAGGTGATTTTGTAATCCAGGAAGCTTGCAACCATCCATGCAGGACTAGTGCTATCTACAGAAATGTACTCGGTTAGTAACCGAGTACATTTCTGCAAAATTCAAAACGGAGCTATGACAGCTCCAAATAAAGGCTGCCTATCATGTAGAAAGCATGCCAATGGCCAATTATAAGGCCATTGACACTGCAAACATTAAAAAAAATACAAAAATCAACTTTTATTTTATTTTATATGATCACGACTGTTTAAGCGTAGGCAGCAGAGCCCAAACAGGATCAGGGGGAAAATAACCTAAATTAAGCATCCTAACTAAAATCAGCATTCTGCCATGCAAGTCAATGGCAAGCAAACGACAACCTGGCCAGTGAGTAGTGATTGCTAAGGGGGTGAGGCTCAGTGTGACATATGTAACTATGCATTAGCAGGCAATCCTATGCAAATGTGGGGAAGGATAGTGAATCCCAGTTTTCCCCAGCATGTGAGGCAGGTCCCAACAGTGTAAGAGTATGAATAGCTGGGTGCAAGACTAGGAGTTAGGTGACATCATGGGATGGTGTCAGGCATACTGTAAGTGGACTGAAGCCCTGTGGCTCGGGTTTGCTCCTAGCTTAGCACAGCTAAGCTAGTGGGTGTGTCTAAACCTGCCTAGCATGCTTTACAAAGCCTATGTGGGTGTGCGCACTGTGCACCAGGTTTTACAGGAAGAAAAAAGAAGTTAAACCAGGAAATAGCAGCACTGTGCAAATTTGAGCACTGTGTTTGCGCGACAGACCCCTGGGCTTAAACAGGAAGGCAATGGGAAGGGAAAACAGCAGTAGGAAGGTAATCAAGGAGAACTAGTTTAGCTGGCAGGTGAAATGTATCAGAATCAGCCAATTACACAGGCAGCAGACCAGCCCAGCCCAGAACACTACTATAAACTATGCAAACACCTTCCCCTCTGGTTTTTCCCACACTCTATACCACCGGTGTAAACAAGCAGGGAACTTTTAACACTCACAACAGCAAAATGATAGGGGCTGCAAAAGCTATCATACAACAACTAGTGGAAGAGGCTGAGGGTGGTGAGAATATGAATGCGGTCCACCAATCCACAGTGAGGAGACAGAGAAGTGTGCACAGACCCAGGGTAACCTACCAGGGACTACATGAGCTGGATAGAGGAGCACTATAGGGTGGACAGGGACCTCGTACAGCAAATTGTTGAAGTGTGCCGGCCACGTCTCACACACAGAACTAAAAGAGGGGAACCCATCCCATTAGATACCAAGGTATGTGTAGGCCTACGTATACTAGCTACAGGTACCTTCCAAAGGCCAACTGGGGATATGATGGGGATTTCACAGGCATCAGCATCCAGGGTACTCCACCAGATCCTGGATGCCATGTTAGCACATGTCAGTGAGAACATATATTTCCCCAACACCCATGAGGCGTTGGCCAGCAATATGCAACTGTTTCACCAAAAAGCAGAATACCCTGAGGTAGTGGATGCTATAAACTGCATGCACATATGCATCAAAGCACCACCCGGTGAGCTGGGTAAGGTTTATATCAACCGCAAGTGTTTCCCCTCCATGAACTGCCAGTTTGTGTGCAATGCCCAGGGCATAATAATGAATGTGTGTGCTGGCTGTCCTGGAAGCTATCACGATTCTCACATCTGGCATCTGACACAGCTGTACCAGAGATTTGCCAATGGGGGCATCCCTGACGGTCATCTAGTGGGGGATGTTGGATAAGCACTGGAGCCGTGGCTGATGACACCCATCAGAAATGAACACATACCCGAACAAGAACTCCATAATGAGGCACACGCACAGACCAGAATTATAGTAGAGCATGTGTTTGGGATGCTCAGGTCATGGTTCTGGTGCCTGGACACATCCAGTGGAGCCTTGCAGTACTCACCAGCTACATGTACCCAAATTGTCCTTGTATGTGCCATGCTACCCAATACGATCCTGCAGAAACAGCTGCAGCAGGAACAGCATGGGGCAGGGCCACACAGCCCCCCACCATTGCCAAGGCCTGCACAGGCACAGAGTGACTTGGAGGAGGAACAACCTGAGCCTGCCTCAGTAGGTAGAAGGAGGCATGCCCGGTATACCTTGGCCTTGGCAAAGAGGCAATGCATACCACATACACTGACACAGGAAGGACACAGGGGAATAACACCTCTCTCTGACTCTTACATACTGTAAAAGGGATGCCAAACATTACACTACCTGTGCTTAACCATGTGTAGGGAGTGTACTATGTGCATCTGACATAGGCAGCCCTGCAGCACCACCCTCAATACTGGGACACCCACAAGGTAAGTGACTCACACATGCCAGTCAGGGGGGTTCACATACACAACAGCAGTCACAGTCAGCAGGACAGGTGTAGACAAACACAAACAAAGGCTGGGCTATGGCTACTGAATGAGCATATGGGTAACCCCCCAGCCTACACAGACAGACTACAGCAGGTCACACAGTGGGATGTCAGTTCTGAAGGGTAGGAAGTCAGAAACTAATATGTAGGTAATTAAAAGCTAAGCTCTGTAGTACACTGGTATGCCTCTAGTCAGCACAATAGGTAAGACTACAGAAAGAAATGGAGTACCCGACATACCAGTGCAGTCCTAGCAAATGTGTACAAGTGTCAGGTGTGCCCCCCATCCTACATAGAAATGTAGTAACAGTCAGGTGTGGCCCCCCAATCCTGTGTAGGAATGTAGGGATAGTCAGGTGTGCCCCCCATCCTATGCAGAAATGTAGTAACAGTCAATGGCAAATGATCGATGGATACCCTGCAGAGACAGCAAGCTACCTGTAGGTGTACAGCACAAAGGTCAGCACTGCAGTACAAACTACCTGGACTCGATCCACACATTCAATACAGATGGGCATACTGGGCATGCCCACTCACAGAGAATGAAGGCAATGTCAGTCAACAACATACTGAAAAGTCATACTGGGCATGCTCACACACTTAAACACATGAAGGCTATGTCTGAAAACACCAGTGGACCAAATATATCTGGCAGCCACAGATGTTAGTGCAGACACTCTTCAGTATGCACCACTCATGCTTTGCACACACAGTGGATAGAAATACAGGCATATATGTAAGGACAACACACTATAATAAGCCAAAGGTAGACATACATAGATGTGTGGAAGAGGGTGACTGTGACAAGGAGCCATCCAGGCCTGTCCCACCCAGCACACAACGAAAGGGCCACAAACACACGAGGGTCAGATAGCACTCACTGCAGATACTAGCCACTGGTATCTGTCAGCATTACAGAGTATGTGGTGCAAGTGCCAGCTGTGCATCATGACTGTACAAGGAAGTAGTCATCTAGCAGCTGTATACACATACCTGTGAAATATGATCCAGGTTGTGCCCGCATGTGGCGTGTCAACCCCTAGATGAATGGGTTATGGCCCATGCACACACACTGAACTCCCTATAGCCCCACTATGACAAGCATGCTGAGGTCATCCACTGTGAAATACACCTTTGGGGAAGTTGTAACTCAGTAATCTCTGTAGCGTGTCCCATAACTGTGTACTGCTGTAGTGTGATAAAATAGTTAGGTAGTAATTCTAACCCAAGCCTCGGCAATGGTGTGTGTGTGCGTGTGTGTGTGCGTGTGTGTGCGTGTGTGTGCGTGTGTGTGCGTGTGTGTGTGTGTGTGTGTGTGTGTGTGTGTGTGTGTGTGTGTGTGTGTGTGTGTGTCTGTGTAGAGAGCAATGCTTTTTAGGGGGGGGGGTCACACTCCCTACAATTGAAATGATCTACTTTGATAAGGCTGCTGATGTCATCCACCTAGAAATACACCTCTGGGAAGATTGTAGTCCAGTAATCTCCATGGTGCATCCCATACTTGTGTACTGCTGTAGCGCAAGAAAATTGTTAGGTATGAGTTCTAAACCCAGCCTTGGCAACTGTGTGTTTGTGTGTGTGTCTGTGTAGAGAGCAATGCTTTTTAGGGTAGACACACCCCCTACAATTTATATGCTCAACTTTGGCAAGGCTGCTGATGTCATCCACCTAGAAATACACCTCTGAGGAGGTTGCAGCCCAATAATCTATGTAGTGTGTCTTGTAACTGTGTATTTCTATAGTGTGATAAAGTAGTTATGTAGGTGTTCTAATCCCAGACATGACAAATGTGTGTCTGATTCTGTTGGTTTAGAAAGCAATGCTTTTTAGGGTAGTCACACTCCCTACAATTCAAATGCTCAAGATTGGCAAGGCTGCTGATGTCATCCACCTAGAAATACACCTCTGGGAAGGTTGGAGTCCAGTATTCTCCATAGCCCGTCCTGTAACTGCGTACTGCTGTAGTGTGATAAAGTAGTTAGGTAGGTGTTCTAATCCCAGACATGGCAAGTGTGTGTGTCTGTGTCTGTCTGTGTAGAGAGCAATGCTTTTTAGGGTAGTCACACTCGCTACAATTCAAATGCTCAACTCTGGCAAGGCTGCCGATTTCATCCACCTAGAAATACACCTCTGGGAAGATTGCAGCCCAGTAATATCTGTCACGCATGCCATAACTGTGAATTGCTGTAGTGTGATTTTGAACTCTGGTAGGGTTCTATTCCCACCCATGGCAGTTCTGGATGTTTTGTGTGTGTTTCACTGTCTGTGTAGGGAGCAATGCATTATAGGCTAGTCAAACTCAGTACAATTCAAATGCCCTACTTTGGCAATCCTGCTGATGTCATTCATTGTGAAATACACCTTTGGGGAAGGAGCTCTCCAGTAATCCTCGTGGTGTGTTATTTAACAGTTGCATGCTGTAGTGTGCTAACAACCCCTGTTAGGGGTTCTATACCCACACATGTTGGTTGTGGATGTTTAGAGTATGTGTCACTGTATGTGTAGGTAGCAATGCATTTTATCCTACCCACACTCACTATAATTTGAATGTCCTACTTTGGCAATCCTGCTGATGTCATACAATGTGATATACACCTTTGGGAAGGCATACTCCAGTAATCTCCATGGCGTGTACTATAACTGCATAGTGCTATAGTGTAATAAACTAGTTAGGTAGAGGTTTTACTCCCAGACATGACATGTGTGTGTGTGTGTGTGTGTGTGTGTGTGTGTGTGTGTGTGTGTGTGTGTGTGTGTGTGTGTGTGTGTGTGTGTGTGTGTGTGTGTGTGTGTGTGTGTGTGTGTCTGTAACTTGTATCCTATGTGGAGGTGGGTGTGAGTGTGTGATATCTGGGCCCAATGTGGAGTGGGTTTTGTAAATTTCTTATAAGGTAGCCCTAGTAAATATCACAATGTCCATCATACAGGGATAACAGATATGAAATAGCCGAGAGGCTGGGGTTCAAATCCATACCCATACATGTGACATCAAGGCCAGGCAATCACAGTTAGCAACCCCAGTGTTACCCAGAGCACACTTTCAACCCATGTTTCATACACACACACACACACACACACACACACACACACACACACACACACACACACACACACACACATGCCTAGGCAACAGCCAATATGTGGGTAGTACACTGCATACTGGCCACTGATAGTAACTATGATGTGCTTGCAGTGGGCTACAGAGGGCATGGCACTCTGTTCTATAGGCATGTACATGCAGACAGTGCACCTTCCCCATGTTCCCCACTGGACACCTGCAACACCTGTGGTGTCATCACATGTGACCCACAAAGGACATGCCATGCCTGAAAACATGCCCTGTATGGATAGATGTCACTGACACCAGGGAATGTCGTTAGCATGCTATCAATGTAGGTGCAGGGTAAACCTGCTGTCCATTACCAGTTCCCACCACAGGTGGCCAAGACTGGCACATCTAATGATAATCTGTGTATACAACATGGGCCAGACACCCCAGGTACAGTTCCACATGTCACTGTACATGCATGTGGGAGGTGTGCACATCCCAGACACCGTCCATGTCATGGACTAAGAACACATACATGGCAAGCGATGCACAGCATTGGACACATGCAATAGTCACCTAGGTGACTGGATAGTGGTTATAATATCCACCTGTGTGGGTAAATGCAGAAACTACAGCCCTGAGCCACAATGCAGACCATTGTCATGTAGCCTGATGCCAAGGTATACCATCACCTAGCCTTGTATAGCCATCTGGCACAGTCGACCACCACACACCCGTGCAGAAATGTACCCATGCATGTCAGTACTGGCACCCTGTGTGTTTGTGTGTGTGTTGTATGACGTGTATGATCACATCCACACTCACTGCAACCCCCATTGGCATACTGAAGCATGCTGTCTGATGTCAGATACCTCCCCATACCCTTTGCCCATATAACCTTGGTATGGCCCGTGTGATGCATGTGATACCTGCACAGTAATGTACTGTGGCAATCTCACTAGTGATGAGTTGTAATCCTGGCCCTGCCAAGTGTGTTAATGTGTGTGCATCCCTGTGAGAGTGTGGCTGTGTTGACTCTGGCACCTGTTCATGCAGACAGGCATGTGTACTTCACCTACTGTATAGCTATCATATCCCTGTTGCAGATGTCACTCACCATCACATATATGTTCTGAGGGCTACACATCAGGTAACGTATGTGCCACATCCAATAACTGCATAGATCTGTAATAGCACTACATAGTTGTCAGGGGTTTGATACCCTGTGCTGGTAGGTGTGTGACGCAAACATGCTTAAGATTTACTCTCGCACCCCTCCCTGACTTGTCTTTGCCTCTGTCTGCCTCTCTCACTCCCTCACTGGTGGATGTGGAGACCTACACCTGCTTTGCTTAGGCAGCAGCATGTGTATTTTAGGTAATGCTTATGATCTGCTGATGGCCTCTGCGTGAATTGCAGCCCTCCCCTAGCTGATTGCATGTGGAACAGCTGTGGTAACATTTCCATAGCCAATTGCATGGAAACACACTCCAATATCTAGGAACATCATGTTGGTGTTGGGCCTTTTCATTCACTGTGAGCAGGAACTCGATCTGTTGTTTGGCAAACAGCATCTCAGATGGATTGGGGATTTACCTCTGACAACATACACTGTGGAAACAGGCCAACACACAGGAGGGGGATGTGCCTGATCTGACTACAGACTGTAAGTGTTGCTATACTGCATTTGGAGTAATGTTGGTTTAACAGGGTGTGTGCGGATGTATTAATACCTGCCATGGCAGTTGTATGTTTATGAGGACTCCCCATCTGTAGGGTCATCTGCAGACTGGGCAGTGTGTGGTGCCTTTGGTTTCATGTGTTACTCACAGAGCATGAATCTGTGAACTGCAGAAGGGAGTGTGAGGATTGCAGTCTGTAGACGGTGAAAGCTGTGACAGTCACTGACTTCATATCCCTCATAGGACATATGTTGCAACAAACCCTGTTACAACAGTAAATGTATGATGTTATCACAGCAACATGTCAATATTGGCCCTGTGTATGTGCTTCCAGCCACAACTCAGTCAACCTTTGTACATATGTCATGCATTAAGAGGTGCATATTTGCTGTACACCATAATTAGTGTAATCATATCTGATAACAAGCCAGTGAGATATCAGACTGCTACACATGTTATGTACAGTAGGGGTTATATTTGATGACATAACCTGTGATTGTTTGTACAGTACTGAGGTCTGTGTACTTATGGTGAATGTCAACAGTGTGTGTATTGTTAATATGTACCTTGGCCTGTGTACAGACTGTGGTAGATGTCATTGTCCTAGGTCCCATCCTATCTGATGTTACATGCTGCTCCACTTGATGTTACCGTATTGGCTTACATTTTTGTAGGGCCATACACACACATGTCCCATATCACAGACGGGCATCAGACCACACTGTGTAGTGGCCCAGTATATGTAAGGTTAGTGTGTGAGTGGCACATATGAGGATGGTGTTGAACAGATAGTTCATATACTGTAATATGCTAGCTTATCATAAGTGGCTATGTTCACATTGGTTGTGGTTATGCACTTTCACACAGGTGTATCTTGCCCTTTGCTGTGACATGCCTGTAGAGCCTGCTATATATGCAGGTGCATGTGCATTCCCCCATAGGAGATGTAGGCCAGTGTTGAGCCAGTCTGCCTTTAGCCTGCACAATGCTTTGTTACATGCCTAGCAGCTTAATGTACTTACCCAGTGAGGTGTCATGTCCAGATACTTGCCAGATGTACTGCTGCGGGCCTCCCTTAACAGTCATGTATGTCAGACAGAGCAGTGGGATGCTGTACAGATGTTTGCCAATATCTAGTGGGTAGTATGTGGCCATGCCACCTCTGTACCAGCAGTTATGTGTCAGGACAGACAGGGGTGTGTGAATGCATAACCTATGGGAGAGAATGTATACCCAGTCATTATGTGTTATACCCATCTGCATGGCTGTTAACATCCATATTGTCAGGCTTGGTCCACATGTTCTACACTAAAGGGTTCTGCGTATACCTCTGGACTACACAGAGTGTGTCAGGATGTCACATTTATTGGCCAATATCTCTGCTGTAGTCCACAGGATCATTACATGCTTGCAGCGGTACTGTACTATAATGTCCTTAGAATGTCTGTCAGTAGCCAATGGCACAGATGTGAAAAGCAGATGTGACCTCCCATACACACCATGTCTGTGAAGACAATCCCTATTACAGTAGCAATAGTCTGCTAATATACCTGCTATATATGCCTGACATCCCCTTGCACTATGAGGGTGGGACTATAGGGGCTGAGGTAGGGCTACACCCCATGTTCAGGAAATATGGTGAATATATATGTACATATGATTATCCAGATATCTATATAGATAATTGCACATGTACATATCGAAATATATAGATGGGTGTGTATATGTACATAGATATGCATATATAAACCCAGATATATACATATACAGAGCAGCATATGTCTACACATATACAGATAGACATACATATGCACATGTATGTATACCACCATGCCTGACAGCAGTCCACTGCTGTTGTATCCCCCACACATACAGTGGGGCTGGGGCCATATATGTGTGGGCTTCACCTATACAATACATGTGTGCCCATATGCACTCCCGAGGCCAGTGTATGTAATAGTGGTATATGGCCCTGTATTATTGAGTCTAGGGGGGATGCACCATACATAACCTAGGCTGTTACAAAATGTGGGGGTATCAGCGGTGAGCTGCCTTAAGGTATCTGGATGTTCAGTACCATACATGTCACCTATCTTGACATTACTTACATAACGTGTGTTACTGCAGGCCTACTGCCTCCTGCCATACAGACTGTTCTGTTTTACAGTGTGCCTGTGATGGTGTCAGTTATGCCTTGTTATGTAACAGTTACATCCCATTTGGTCAACTGAAGTCTTTACCACCTAGTGATTGTGCACAGAGTGTAGATAGAGGCTGCTGGACTATACACCTACATCACTTACTGTTGATTGTGTGGTATCCTGTGGCCCAGTCTCTCTTTACTATTGTATGATTTGAAGGGCTTGGCCTGAACAGCAACAGTTGTGTACCTTTCCAGACTACTGTATTAGTATAACTGTTTCACAGTTGCATTAATCTGTTGATATGGATGTCAATGTCTGAACAGCTATATGGCATGGCCTATACAACTGTAATAGTACACAACTAAAGGTTTTCCATTTCTGCAAACCTGTGTGTGGTGTTTATCCTATGACCTCTCTGTGGGTATATGTTGCAGGCAACAAATGTCATTTGCATGGGTGGCTCATCCAGTGTCCAGTTGTTAGGGTTTCAACTGTAGGCATACTGGCTGTACCATATTGTGTGCGCCTACTACATAAGTATCTTACTGTACATATCTCTGAGTGTGAATGTGTAGTCACATGTATATATGTATATATGTGTGTGTATATATATATATATATATATATATATATATATATATATATATATATATATATATATATATATATATAGTATATGTGTATCTGCATATATGTCTGTGTATATGTAACCTGTGGATGTTGATAGCTTCCACATTTTACATTTCCTATGGGAGCCAGACTGTACTGCATGATATGTTATCTATACCAGCCTGACATCATACAGGTGGGATGTAGTACTGTTAACATCATGAACCTATGTCGTGCCAGGTCCTGGTTATGGGATCTGCAACACTTGGTAGTGTCTTGCAGGGTGGACGTGTTTGGCTGTGGGGGCTATGCCAATTCATACAAGACGTATATTGTTTGGAGCCTCTCAACCCCATTAATGGTGCATGTGGACATATATGTTTCTGTTAATCTACCATTGCTATCTACAGATGTATGGCCATATGTACCTATAAAGATATATATATCTGCTTACATATATATAACTATGTCCGCATATACCTACATAGATATATATCTGTGTACATATATGTAACTTGCTGTGTATATGTAGACATATAGGTGTAGACATATATATGTGTTGAAGTAGGCATTTGCATATATATATATATATATATATATATATATATATATATATATATATATTCATATATATATATATTTATATATATTTATATATTTCTAAATATATATATATATATATATATATATATATATATATATATATATATATATATCTACATATATAGATATGTTGTATCTGTTTAGATATTAATATATTTACACACACACATACATCCAAATGTTGGTATACATTCTCTGTACTGTTGCATGACTGGGCTGGATGATATGTTTCAGCTTTATGTATATCTGGCATGGATTAGTGGGAAATCACTTTGTCTATGGTGTCATGGGTTTGAGCCTTGCAGAGGATGTTTGTTTTGTTGCTGGGAAGAACATGGACCATTGGATACAGAGTGATTAAGGCACTTTAAAGCAGTTGTAAGCGGGTTTGCACATGTTTGCGCGGAGGTAAGCACTGCTAACTTCCGGTTACAGTTTCTTATACTCATTTAGCTTCTAAATTGCTTAACGTGTGTAGGCATTGCTTACTCCCACCCAAACAGGCTTAAACACACTTACTGTTGCTTAAATGTGTTTACTCCTGCTTACCCCTGCACTAACTTCTTTGAAAGAAAAGAAAAAAAGGGTTGATAGGAAAGTGGTGAAAAAGGGGCACAAAGAGGGAAAGACAGTAGGGAAAATAGTTAGGGATGAGCAGGAAGGGTGTAGGGAAGGTCCATAGCTGCCCATTTCTTCTACAGCAACATCTGTGCATATACACTGAATTTGGAGGTAGATTGGGACACTTAAACCCCTGGGAGAGTGGTGAGGATAACAATAATAAGTTGTGATGCCAATTAGACCAGATTACATGTGTCCAGTGGACATGTGTTCAAAATGGACAGCTATGTATGGGGAGTGATTTTTTTGTGGGAACAGATTGCCCTTTTTCTTTTTTTCAGGTGAGAGTGGAATGTTGGGGAGGGGTAGTAGGTATATTTGGGGAGGTAGGTTGGGTACGTTAACAGACAAGACAAACAAGACACATACAGGGGCGGTATATGACACATGTGGGGGTAAATACCTTGATAGAGAGGGTTGTTGGGATAGCGAAAGCCCACAAGCCCCCTAGTGGTAACAGTGGGACTGAGGTCTCCACTCATGGGCAGTCACCAGTGCACCTTCACAGCCCCAAAGGTGGCTGTGCTGAGGGCTGAGCAGAGCAAGGCTGACTCTCTAATCGTGACACACAGGCCTCGAGCTGATGTAGAAGATCACCCAACTGCTCGTTGAATGCTCTACGCACCACGACCCCGACCTGGCGATGGGTGAAAGGAGCCTGTCAGCACCCACTTCCAGAGGGGGTGAGCCCCATCCCCTGAGCTGGTTCCACCCAAAAGTGGTGCAGAACCAACGGATCGGGAGGTCTGGGGTTGGGCCCCAGACATGCTGGTGCCCGGTGCTTCAGCCTGCTGAGGTGGGGCAGGTGGGACCATTGGGACCCGCCTTCACAAGCGTGCTATAGTGTTTAGATTTCAGCAACATATATGGGTTACTAATATTCAACACATTCCAGGGTTAGGTTTAACAGCATGCATAGATATTCCCATTAACTCAGACACCAGATACGGAACAGTTGCATAGCAAACAATACACATGCATATACGGGATCACAGTGGTAATAAGAACAGCATGCAGGTACGTTGATGGCACCATGCCAGCAATGTTGGAATAATCCAATATGACACATGCATGGGAACCATTAAAATATTTATCAAACAATTGGACATTACCAATTACCACCAGCTGGAGTAGGTATGTTGATTATTGTTGGAGATAAGGTTGGGGGAGAAAGATGTCAATTAATAAGTATTACTTTCCTAGTCAGTGCTGTTATCTGTACCTTACAAGTCTTACTACACTACCCTACAGACTTATATTGGACACTGATATGGCTGTCGACATCATTACACATGAACCGGTTTTACTGGCAGTATACACCTCTTACCTGGTATACCTGTGGAGGGAATGTTTGTTAATACTGACTAACTGTTTGTACATATATGTCCGGATTCTGGGTTGATGTTTTGCACTATGCTATCCAACTCCTTCTGCACAGACTCTAGCATGCCATATGCTGGTGTGCCTGGACATATCTAGAATATTGCCCTCTTCCACCTTTAGTGACCTGACACACACATATACATGCTTTCCTACATAGTTATATTATGTAGCACAGTGTGGGCAACAGTAACCAGTGATACTTTATTATTCAGAGAAACTGCAACACTCACAATCCCCTGCAATACCAGGGTGGACAGTACCAGCACAGGTTATATCGGTCTGTATTTCTCAGTACAGTGTTCGTATCCAACATATCTGTGGGGGCAATGTTTGTTAGCACTACCTGACTATTGCCACGCAAGGTTCCAGATTACATATTAGTATTATGCACATACATCTCACTCTGTTACTGTACACACTCTGGTCACAGCTTAACAACATTGGAGTGTAGGTAGGACATATTGAAATATTACTCTCCTAACAGTTTCGGGGGTTGCTACAGTGACAGGTGTGTTCTCATGATGGTTGACAATTACTTGTACTCCCTGTTTGCTGGCTACACATCTGGGATCATCCCACAGACTTACCATGGGGACAGGGGGCAGGCAGCAGATATGGGCACATATACTGGACATTCTGGCCTCATGCGTACAGTTGTGGCATATGAATCTGTATGCAGTCTAATTCCACTCCCAGGATTCAGATCATGGGTGTGTCTGCTACAACTTAAACACTGTCCATCACAGTTGTGTCTGCTATATTGATATTGCTGTATATCTCCAGTCTGCTTTCTGTCTTATTAATCCCCTGTGCTTATGCATTCTGACCTTGTATTACAACACTCTTATACAGATTTCCTAGACAGTTATATGTTGTAGGACAGTGTGGGTGACAGTAACGTGTAATACTTCATTATTCAGAGCAACTGCATATCATTCTTGTATTTCTGGGCACAGTGTTGGTATCTGACAGACCTGTGGGAGGAATGTTTATTAGCACTACCTGAATGTTTCCACACACAGTACCAGGTTCTATTATGCACATAGATTCCACTCTTTTACTGTACACACTCTAACCACAGCTTAACAAGCCGGAGTGTAAATGGGGCATACATGGCTTCTTAGTCACATAAGATATTGGGGAGTTGCTAGTGTGCTAGGTTTGTTGTCATAGATATGTGTCAATCAGCTGTATTTCCTGTTTGCTGCCTAAACGTATGGGATCGTCCCACTGATTTCCCAGGGGACCAGGTTAATAGGAAATAGATATGGGCCACTTTAATAGACTTTCTGGACATATCTGTACAATTGTGAGGTATGATTCTGTATGCAGACTCCTACCACCGGCAGGATTCGAACCGTGGCTGTGTGTGCAATAAAAGCAATAGTTCACATCTCAATTATATGTGCTACTCGGTTTTTGTTGTCTGTGTTTTCCCTGTTTGCTGTCTATGTTCATAGGTTCATAGGTTCATACTAGTCTATCTGCCCTGGGGCATTTATAAGCCTAGCCCGATTGTGTTTGGCTTACGCCACCCCTTGATTTGAGTATACTGTGCCCTTTTTAAAGTTTAGTTTACTGTGCCTCTGTCTAATAGTGACACAGAAGTAATCCCTGGGACAAACCTACGATCCCCCATCCACTCATCAAGATTCTTCTTGAAGAGAGTCAGTGAGGTGCTCTGCCTAACATGAATTGGAATTCTATTCCAGAGCGAAGGGAGCCTCTGGGTTATGAATCTGTCCCTCCAGCATGTTCTATTTATTTCTGTGCTGAGGTTCAAGTCCCTCAAGCATGTGGCTCTAAGGGATTTAGATTTACTGAGGTGGAGCATGCCCATTAATTCTGGGTTGGACATAGCTTTATATGTCAGGCATAGATTGCCTCGAAGTAGGCGGTATGCAACTGAGTAGAGCTGGAGTTTTTTTAACCGAGCAGCATATGGCATCTGTTTGAGTCCCTTGATCCTCCTGGTGAGGTACTTTTGGGGTCTTTCTAATTGCTGCAGGTGTCGGGTAAGGTACATCCCAAAGAGGGCATTGTATTCTATGATGGGCCTAATGAGGGATGAATAAAGGGGCACGATTACCTCTCTTGATCTAGATGTGAATCCTTTCATGATGAGGTGGGCTATGTAGAAGGTCTTTCTAACCACTTTGGCAATGTGGTTGTCAAAGGAGAGATTGCTATCAACTTGGGTCCCCAGATCCCTAATTACTTTCTCTGTACTTAATGGGTCACCACCTATGTGGTAATTTGTCTGCACATTGTTTTGGCCAAAGGGTATGACTATACACTTTTTGGCATTTAGCTTTAGACCATGGCTCTGGCACCAGTTATCCGTCTCTGCGAGACCTTTTTGAAGGATGTTTGTGTCAGCTGGAGAGTCGATTATGGCGCCCAGTTTGCAGTCATCTGCGAACTTGGTGAGCCATCGTCCTCCCATGTTGGCCTGTACCTCAGAAAAGTAAATACCGAACAAGAGAGGTCCCAGGACAGAACGTTGTGGGATGCCACTTGTGACCGGTTTCGAGTCTGACATGGCTCCAGCAACTCTGTCTCTGTGGGTTCTGTCTTTGAGTCAGTTTGCAACCCATCTTGTGATATAGGGGTTTATATTTAGTCTGGATAGCTTATCTATGATGCCCGAGTGGGGTATTGTGTCAAATGCCTTTGCAAGGTCCAGATAGGCTGTGTGGACTATCTTCCCTTCACCTATGGCCTTGGTGACTGTTTCGAAGAAGTCGACCAGGTTCAAAAGGCAGGATCTGCCCTTGACGAAGCCAAATTGAGTAGGATCTAGTGTCTGTAGGTCCCCAATGTCTTTGTTTATGGGTTCCATGGTGATCCTCTCCATAGCCTTGCATACTAGGCTAGTCAGGCTTATGGGGTGATAGTTTCCAGGGTCTGCAGAGGCGCCACCTTTGTGGAGTGGGACCACTGTTGCTGTACGCCATTCTTTGGGCACATATCCTGTAGTGAGGCTGAGATTGTACAGCAGTTTTACTTGAGGGATTAGTTCTTCTTGGAGTTCATGTAGGACGCAACCCGGGATGCCATCTGGTCCCATGGAAGCAGTGTTTTTTGCTTTGGAGAGGGCGGCCTTCACCTGAGCATCAGAGATGTTTGGGAGGCTGCACTCTGCTGGGATAGATACTTGCTCTTTTGGGGGGAGGGGGTGAAGAAGTTTGCACTGAACCTGTCTGCCAGGATATTGGCGATGTCTGTGGGTTAAGTATATTTTTGTCATTTAGAATCAACTCAGAACAAGTCTGGGAGGTGCATCCCAGGTTCCTAACATAACTGAAAAAGCCTTATGATTGTCTTTAGTGTCCTGTGCAATTTTTCTCTCGAAGCTGGCCTTGGAGGATTTTATGAGGGATCGTAACTTTTGCTAGTACTGATCAGAGATGCCTTCCCTTTTAGGGATTTTGCTCTATCATGTAGTAGCTTCCTCCTTCTGTTGTACAGTTTATTTATGGCTGGGGTCCACCAGACTGGACGCCTGCCTTTGGATGATTGGGTCTTGATTTTGTTTGGGATAGCGTGATCCATGCATTCCTGGAGATGTCCGTAGAATGTTTTTATATAGGATTCTGCAGTTTGGGCTGTAGTTTCCACTGGCCCTGGGGCCTTGAAGGATTCCACTTCAGTTTTGAGAAGTGTGAAGTTCACTTTTGAGAAGTTTTTCACTGTGGTTTTCTGGGCTGGGGTGGGGTCCGGATGTGGATATCCAGTGAAATTAATTTATGGTCTGATCTTACCAATGAGGGATATACTTCTGATATGGAGCATAGAGTCCCCATGTTGGTAATGATCAGGTCTAGTATGTTTTCCCCTCTTGTGGGAGTGGTGACTAGTTGTTCCATAGCATTTGAGTTTATAAACTCCAGGAACCTTTGGGCTAAGGTGCTGGGGCTTGAGTAATGCTCCCAGTCTATGTTCGGGTAGTTGAAGTCACCCATTATAATGCTGTTCGGAGAGATCTTAGTGTTCTCCAATGTTTTCAGGAAAGCCGAGTGGGATTCCTGGCTTTGAGAGGGTGGTCTGTAGGATGCTATAAACTGAAAAGCAGTCTTGCCCACTGTCAGTTGCACATGGATGATCTCTGATACTTCGTGCACTGCCACTAACTTGGAGGTATTGATATCCTTGATAAATATGGAAACTCCCCCTCCTTTTGTGGTTCGGTCCGGGTTTTGGGGCCAAAAAGCATGATATGAGGTATAACCTGGTAGTGCTGGGGTGCTCTCTGGAGCCTTGAACCAGATTTCTGTCACTGCACAGATATCAATGTTCTCCATACTGAGGAGAGCTTTGAGTGCATGCATCTTGAGGTTAAAACTTCTGGCGTTTAGCAGCATTACCCTTAGTTTCTTGTTCCTTGTGCTGTCTATGGAGTTGGGTTTGACTTTTGAGCCTTGCCTAAAAAAGGCACTATGGGGGTGGCAAGAGCCTTTGCCAATATGCAAAAGCCCAGGGGTGACAGGTGCAAGCCGTCCCTAGCGAAGCAACATGGCTTGTCGAGCATGTCATCCCAGGCTGTGTCTTTCAGTTGTACTAAATGGCCTCTGGGGATTACACCTGTCATATACAGGCATCTGTACACATTCAATTTATGGCACATGGTGTGGGTAACAGTGCTTAATACTACAATTCTATTACATGATTGCAAATCTGCATTACCATATGATACCAGAATATACGCATGCAGTCCAGCAGTTAGGCTTGTTTTGTCAAGATATTACACTTTTATTGCCATACAAACAATATGAGACTCTTCCTGCCATATTCTCTAGTGTATGCAGTACTTACCTTGAACAATACAGGTTTTATACTAGCAATTAATTTACTACTACTTTTATTTTTATTTCCTATGACAGTAAAAGCATAAGTATTACTGATCTGCCTCGCATCGCAACTGCAATAGACGGCAGATGTGGGCCTTCTGGTTTGCGGCCTTCTCCATTGCAGCTGTGGGGGACATAAGAGGAATATTTAGCCATACCTATCCATGATATACCTGAGCTGGCACTTATAACACACATACTGGGGTGATGCTTACACATGCCTGGAACATTCCCTGATACTCAAGCCTCTTGGAGCCACTCCTTCAAGAGGTCCCCCTTCCGCCACTTCAGATCAGCATAGTGGTGCCTGACCTGCTCACCAGTTCGGGGTATGTCAGTGGCACTGGTGAGGTCATGGGCAAGATGGTCCCAGGCCTCTGCCTTATATTGGGAGCCCTGGTACTGGCCCTGCAGCAGTCTCTGTGCATGGTCTTTAACTAGGAGTCCTAGCATGACCTTGGACTCCTGGATTCACCAGCGCTGCACCCGGAAGTGCACTCCTTCTCCCCTTACTGCCATAGTGCCTGCAAGAAGTTACAACCAGTTAGCAGATGTATTCCTGCCTCTTGTGTTTAAGTAGAACCAATTTCCCACACTTTTCCTTGACTGCCCAGTTTTGAAAAGGCTAAGCTATGGGCAAACCTTCTTACCTAAGGTTGGCATTGTTTAAAGGGATATACCACTAGGCACACAGAGTTAGCTGGTCTACACATTTCTCACACCTCATAAGCTAGCCTGTGCAATGCTTAGCATTGCATACATTAGACCTTCATTATAATGCATTTTTGGCATTGTGTTATTATTCATTACACCTTATATGTATGCCTGGTATCCCTGATTGATGTGTAAGTACACTCTGTGGGGTCCTTGTGTTTTATTGGGGACTTTGACACTCTATTACAATTACACCTTACTTCTGCACTTACTGCTGTACTCCAGTTTACATATTTATATTATGTACTGGGTTATGGTATCTATGACTTTATACTGATGCCTTTCACAGGTTCAGTTTGGTTATACTATGGTGGGGACATGTTTACTACTACCTCATTATTCTGTACTTCTGTGATGTCTTGGTTGATGACTTCTTGGTATAGGGTCCTGGGTTCGAGACCTGCATGGCTGTTTATTTTGTTGGTGGGCAGAACAAGGGTCATTGGATACAGAGTAATTAAGGCACTTTTGAGCAGTTATAAGTGGGTTTGCGATGGTAAGCACTGCTAACCTGCCATTACATCTGCTTACAAAGCGTTAGCTTTAGAATTGCTTAGCCAGTGTAGGCATTGCTTACTGCCATGCAAACAGGCTTACACCCACTAACTAGTGCTTAATTATGATTCTACTGCTTATTTGTGCTTAGACCTGTTCAGTAGTGCCTTATTCATTATGACACTGACATCTCACATGTGCATTTACTGCAGTACTGGAGTTCACAAATATATGTTATTTAGTGGGTTATGCAACAAACATATTGGTCATAACATGCTTTGCTATGTAAAATAGAATGTGCTACAGTGGGACTTGAACCAGGAATGCCTGCTCATTAGGCGAATGCTCTGCCTCCTACACTATTGTTGCGTTGCTCCATTTATATATATCTTCCTTGTTATCCTCTTCAGCCTTTTAAGCTGCTTTAACTGTAGCTATGTGATGGGCACACCCGCGCACCTACGGTTAGCTTCAATCAGATTTTTTTTTAAAATTAGGGTTTCTTCATTTTATTACTACATTCTGTTGCTGTTATACACAAGGGGCCTGTTGGTGGGGATATGTGGACACCTGTGAGCGGTCTTGCTCACTGCATACCCCTTTCTACTGTTCTACATTGCAGGGGCATGTTTATTCTGAGAGCTCTGCTCTCAGACATGGCCCCTGCACTCCTATATGCTCCGTGAAAGCCTAGGAACTCGGGCAGCGCCTTATTAATATGCATGGCAAGCTGCCATCCTGCTCCTAAATGGTCGCTTCTGTGCAGGACTAAGCTAATCCTGCATGGAAGTTTAGAAAATCCGGGAGTGCATCTATACATGTGGTGAAGTAAAATAATAAGGCTTGTAGCTTATAAAATGTTCATTTTTATCATTTACCATATCCAACCAGCTCCATGATTATCACCATTACATTATATGCTTCTTGCTAGTAATTCTGTACCCATTACAATTTTCATTATAAACACACTGGACTGTAAGTCAGTTTTTAATTTCTCTTGTTTGTTTACCAGATTACTTTTGCATGGATTCATACTGTTTATCTGTTCTATCTTTCAGTTATGTGAAAGTACAGCATTTTTATTATGTGTACATGTCTTACATTACTTTTAATAAATGTCACTTACTGTTAAGTAAGCACACTCTGTGGTTTGTAATAATTTTCTTGCAATTGCTGAATGTTAGTACAAATGTTATTCATTGCTGATTCGCTGTATAGTCTGTGTTTCAAAACTTTTCTCCTTGGGTCCCTCCAGTAAATGGAAATTTCCCAGTAGAGCCAACACACTAAACAAAATAGAATGATAGATTAGATAGACAGATAGATACAAAAGAGATAAACATTTGACTGATGAAACTGAACTATATATATATATATATATATATATATATATATATATATATATATATATATATATATATATATATTTATATATAGCTTACCATTAATTTACCATAAAAATGTTGAACGTTGGTTCAGCAAACGTGGAAAGTCGAACGTTAGTTAGTTGACTTTCCGTGTTGCCGAACATTAGGAGATCGATATTACATATCAGCAAATGCAAGTGTACATTTGGTGATAGTAACTCGGTGTTATGTGTAGAGTCACAGTACAGTGCGGAAAGGGAAATGTATCCATTTCCTCACCATAGTGCAATCTCGGAGTTAGAATATTTAATTTGCAGAAGGTGTGGGGGGCTGGCAGGGGTCCCCCCCCCTGCTAAAATATGAATGACAGTGTAGGTGTTTCACTTACATTTGCACCTACACTGCCATCATGACCGATTTTCAACATAAATGTCGAATCTGTTGAATTTGATCAACAGATTCGACATTATAACCTAATTAAAATGTAGGAAGTCTGACATCAGTTTCATAATATCGAATGTTCAGTTTTCTGAACGTCGATATTTTGATAGTAACCCTATCTATATATACATATATATATATATATATATATATATATATATATATATATAGCTATATATATATATATATATATATATATACACACACACACACACACACACACACACACACACACACACACACACACACACACACACACACACACACGTATATATGCTGATATTATAAAATTCTCACCTACCCAAAAACTACATTCACAAGACAACTTTGCCAAAAACTTATTTTAATGAACACCCAGATCACCAGAGTTGTACTCCGGAAAACTAACCGCTTGGCCATCATGGTGAACTTTGCCCCTTTCCTCACCATAGTGCAATCTCGGAGTTGGTATATTTAGTTAGGGGTGTGGGGCATGAAGCCTCCTACCTGGATGGGTTTGATATACTTCGGTTAATTTTTTTTCATGGTGGCCAAGTTGTTAGTTTCCCAGAGTACAACTTTAGTGATCCAGGTGTTCGTTAGGCTTTCAATGAAGTCATCTTGTGAATGTAATTTTCGGGTAAGTGAGAATTCGATAATACAAAGTAGATCCATATCTATAGCTACCTATCTGTCTATATATATATATATATATGTATATATATATATATATATATATATATATATATATATATATACACACACACACACACACACACACACAAACACACATATACTTATGTAAAATATATAAAATATATAAACCAAATGGGTAAAAGGTCACACAGACAAACCATTCAAAAACTGCAAGAAAAACAAAAAAAAGTTAGTTTTCACTGTGTGATACCTTAAATCTCAGTTAATGTTGGTCTTTGTGATATATGCAAATGACCCCTTAAGGACACAGTGCAGCCATATGGATTCTGCATGTCCATTACATTTTTACTTTTTAAGTCTTTGTGTTTACATTCAGGCCAATAAAGCTAAACCCCGATAGTTGTCAACTGGGTTTAAAGACCCTTTGTTTCTGAAGTATAGCCAGACTATCTATGTTGTGCTGATGAGTTTAATAAAAAGGCCGAGACATGAATGTCAATAGCCATGTCCATCATGGAAAGTGTAAGATGAGTAAATGTTCTTTACATATTCTTAGAGAATGGGCTTACTGTACATCAGCAACCTGATTGGATAATGAGTGTTCTTCAACAGGGTATTAATGTCAAAATAATGCCTGCTGAAAAACATGTCTGCTGCTTGACAGCAAAATATCAAGCCACTGTAGAGCTCGGACTGAGGAAACGGAATGGCCTCCATTATTTTACACTCATTAAGCAGCGCTTCTGCTGTTTAACAAGTGCAAAATATATTAAAGAAAAACAAAGGTGTGTGTTTGTTTATGCCTGTGTGTGTGAGTGTATGCGTGCGTGTGAGTGAATGCAAGAATAATCGAGTCATTATTTTACACTAGCTAAGCAGCACGTTTGCTGTTTAGCACGTGTAAAACTAAATATAAAAGAAAAAAGTGTGTGTATGTGTGTTTCTGCATGTTTATATTTTTGTGTGTGTGTGTGAATACATGCATGAAAGCAAGGTCTGTGTGAGTGAGAGTGTGAAGAGTGAGGCCGATTCGACATCGGCAGCAGCAGCAGCATTCAAGAGGTTTACATTTACGTACCTCTCTTCTCTTTGCTAAATGAATAAAACGTAAAATAAAGAGGGAGCAAAGGCTGAAAACAATAGCATATTCCTGTTTAAAAAAATCACAAAGTGGCTGCAGTAGCACTTGTGTTAGCATGCATTTTCTGAAGGGCAAGTGTGTTTGAGTGTGTGTGTGGGGGTGTCTGTGTGACAGAGAGAGAGAGAGAGAGAGAGAGAGAGAGAGAGAGAGAGACAGTGCTGGCAGCAGCAGATAAGAGATTTGTACACCTCTCCACCATTTATCTCAAGACGTGGATAAAGCCTGAAATAAAGGGGGAACAAAAGCTCCAAAATAGGAACAACTTTAAAAATAAATAAATACATAAATAAATAAATACAAAGTAAGTTAAGTAACAGAATTTGTACTATGAATTTTCTGAGGGAAATAAAGTCTAAAAGTCAAATGTTATGCCATTTTAGCATTAAGGGACCAAAAAATAATTCAAATATCTAGATATTTTTTTAATGATATATTCTAGATGTAAAATCTTCCTGTAACACCGTTTACATATACCACAGCAACTTAGAAACATTAGGCGGAGAAACTATTTTACATCCAAAATATGTAAAAAAAAAATAATATAGTAATAAAAGAAATATAAATAAGTAAATAAAATACAACAGTTTTACAGAGATCCCCTTCTCTAAGCACAATAATGACCTCCAGGGTGTGTGTTAATGTGTAATTAATAACTTTCCAGGGATGTAGATGCCCTCCGCCAGACAGGCATTAATTACACATTAACACACATCCTGTTGGGCATTAT
>NC_056744.1:410582932-410705432 GCF_019279795.1 Protopterus annectens | reverse complement strand
CCCTCATATCTCTGCCTACCATCTGTTTGTTTCCTCTCCCTAACCCCTCTCTCCCATATAGAACTCCTCTGGCCTGTTTCTCCCACATAGGATCTCTACTCTCATCTCTTCCTACCATATCTCAATCACCTTCCCAGCCTTGCTCCCAGCCTAGCAACTGTCAGTACCTCTGCTTAGATTTGTGCAAATCCTAAGACAGAATCAGGAATCTCTGACATAAATCAAGACATTCTCTCTCCTGTGCTGCAATATCCAACCTCCTTACTGATTGTTTCATTTGTTACACTTTCAGGAAGGTTCTGCCCTTCTCCGCTCGCCCTCGCTAATGCTTGGGCTCTCCTCGCTCCCCTACCCTACCCCCATTTCCACCTCCCCCCCCCACTTCAATTACATTTATAGTTACAGACCACACCCCTCAACACAACTCACACCCATTTATCCAATCAGTTCACACCAATCTTCCCCCAAACTGAAACACTCCACCATACCCTATTCAACACCTGTCCTGGATAGTTACTGAGACCACTCCTTCACTCATCCAACTCCTCTTGCAGCTAACAATGTCCTATATACATCACACCCAGCTACTAAAAGTATGCTTGTTTTCATTAACTATCTTCTCTCTCCTCCTGGTATCCATCCTTTCATCCTACCACACACAACTTAATATCACCTCCCCACCACCTTGGCAGACAGACTCTACACCCAGTCCCATAAATGTAGGACTAGCCTTACCTCCACACATCCTTTTTCCCCACCGTACAATACTCTTAAATACCAAACTAGCCCTCCATCCTCCCATAAACAAGCCAAAATATTACACAAACTAAGCAAACTCTATATCTACTCCAAAAACTGTCTTGCTGTGGGGACATTCACCCTAATCCAGGACCTAACAAATCTAACAACAGAAATGTAACACAGCAAAATCCTCTATATCTAAGATCTACCTCATCTCTCCTACTTTTAAACATTAATGTTAGAAGTATTCTTAACAAAACTCAGGACCTTCATGCCCTACTAACTCTATATAAGCCAGATGTCGTAGTGTTAACAGAAACTTGGCTCAAACCTAAACATCATGACAATGAAATTACAGCCCCTGGGTACAATATTATATGTAGAGACAGAACAGGTAGAAAGGGAGGAGGTGTTGCAATACTATTCCAAAACCACCTCTCTATTGAACAATTTGAGTGCACTTCCCAAGACGTAAATGACATAGAACTAATAATAGCCAAATTAAAACTTAACTCCAACAAACAAATAACCATTGCAGGCAGATATATCCCGCCATGTAATAATACTGCCATACTGGAATGCCTACTAAACTGGATGTCATCCTCCCTTCCACAAGAAACCATAATAGTAGGTGACTTTAACATTGACTGGAATGACTGCTCCAGCCAAAATCCTACCACCCATATCAACCTCCATGGATTTAACCAAATTATAACCGCCCCCACAAGAATTGACAAAACCTGCAAATGCCAGTCCATCTTAGACTGGATTCTGCGATCAGACCCCACACTGGCTCAACAATCAGGCTGTCTTCCTGATAGTCTGAGTGACCATCAAGCAGCATACCTAATTAGGAACTGATACCACCACAAGAAACAACCCATCCTTAGAGTAGTACGTAACAAAAAGACCTTCAGAGCTAATGACCTAATCAATTCACTAAAATGCAGCAACTGGACTCCCATAAAACAATTACCTCTTGATGAGGCCGTGCAGTACTTTAACTCAACCTTCCTAGGCATCTTAAACTGTCATGCAACCCCCATAACCATTAGAATCAAAACTAACTATGCCCCATGGCTAACAAAAGATACTAAAACCATAATGAAAGAAAGGAACACATCCCGGTTGCAATTTCACAAACAAAAAAACACTACCATGAGACAGAATTATCTTGAACTCTGCAACAAAGCTAAAAAACTGATAAAATTTGACAAAACAAATTACCACAAAACCATGCAGGATAAATATGCTCACAACCCTCAGAAATTTTGGGCCACAATAAATAGTTTACTGCACCCAGGTAAATCCTCCACTCCTACCCCTGTATTACCAAACAACCATGACAGCATTCCCACCCAATTTAACAAATACAGTCCAAGCCCTAGCCAATACCCACAACACTAGCAGCCCCCTACCTACTGAGACCCCATACCCATTTCAGTTTATCAAACAACTCCTCCAGTTTTACCCTGCACCCAGTCCCCACTAATGCAATTGCTAAACTCCTCAAAAAACCGAAACCAACCACCCTGGCAGCTGAAAATCTTCCAGCAGACTTCCTTCAAATAACAGCTGATGCTGTAGGCTACCCCTTTTCCATTCTCATAAATAGGTCAATATCTGAATGCAATGTACCTCACTCCTGGAAAATATCACATATTATACCACTTCTCAAAGGGGTTAAGTCCCTTGAGCTCACCAACTATCACCCTATTGCAATTCTATCACCTTTATCAAAAATATTAGGAGAGTTGTTCATTCCCAGCTAATGCAGTTCCTTCTACAGAATGACCTGCTATCCATATCCCAACAATGCTTCAGACCCTTCCATATTACTACCACAGCAGTACTCTCATTTACCAACATTGTCAATCATCATAGAAACAATGGACTATTTGTATCCTCAATATTCTTAGACCTATCAAAAGCCTTTGATATGGTCAACCATAATATGCTTCTAGAAACCCTATCTTCCCTTAAAATAAGCTCCTCCACCATAATATGGTTCAAGAACTACTTATCAGACTGTCAGCAGGCAGTTCTATGGCAAGATCAATTGTCCCCCCTATTACCAGTAGCCATAGGTGTCCCTCAAGGGTCCATCCTAGGGCCCCTGCTTTTCTCACTGTTCACAAACCGGATAGCCTCATCCTCACCTTCTGCCTCCATAGTGCAATATACAGATGATACCACTATTATATGTGCCTCCCCCACCCTACATGAGCTAAAAACCATAACCCAAAACAATTTTTCCTTAGAAGAAGCATGGTTCACTAACATAAAACTTATTCTTAATCCCAAAAAAACAAACTCATTCTCTTCAGTCCCGGTAGATCTTCACCACTAAATAATGATTTCACCATAACCTCTAAGGATAATATACAAATTACCCCAACAACACACACAAAACTATTAGGTGCCAAAATTGACAATAATCTAAAATCCGAACTACACATAGCCCAAACAATTAAGAAAGGTAACAAAAAGCTTGGTCTCCTGTACAGAAATAGACAGTTCATCACTAATTCTACCAAGGCCACCTTAGCATGGACTCATCTCTTATCCATTGTCCTTTATGCATCCCCCATCTTAACTAATTCGCCACACTGAACTAAGCAAAATGGAATCCTGCTACAACAAGAGTGCCAAGTTTGCTATTGATGCATCTCATAGATCACATCACTGTCTAGCTACCAATGCATCTCATAGATCACATCACTGTCTAGCCCTCAAACAACTAAATTGGCTTGAGTTACCTCAACTACTTCTACTCAACCAACTCTAAATAGCTCAGAAACTCTACTACCTTCCTGACAAAACTTCAGCACTTCAAAATCTAATTCACCCCTATACCACCACTAGAACATTATGATCTATTTATCAGAACCACATAAAGGTAATCAAACATAAAAATGATGCTGATAAATCCCTATATGCCTGTAACATTGCCAGAACCTGGAATTCTCTATCAGGGCACTTCACTGCCACCTCCTCTACTTCCCAATTTAAAAACCTTCTCAAAGCTCACTACTTAAATAACTGGCATTGTTCATGTCACTCCCAGGTTTAGCCATCCCACTGCACTGTTACTAGGATTCTGCTGTGGATCAAATTGTGGTCCCCCACATCACATATGTTAATGATATTAAAGTAACTTAACTCTCATGTATTCTTATATCTATGGATATGGCTTTCTATCAAATATTTCGATATTGTTAATCTCTGTTATCTATGCTCAAATGTATTATTAATATGTATGACATTGTTTTTCTTATATGTTGACTACATTGTCTCTATTCTATTGTACTGGTATTTGGAGCTTTTCTCCCCGGACCTCCGCTGAAAATGGACCTGTGTCCAGTCGGACTTTCCCGGTAAACAAATGTAAAATAAAATAAAAAAAAAAAAAAATATATATATATATATATATATACTGTAATAGAAACTCAAATTTGATAAGGTAGTTTGTATTCATGGCACAACAATTACATATATTGTCAACAAATAATATCAGACAATATTAGAAGGCTATTAAAAAAACAAAATCATGGAAACCGTAGACTTGCTTTGGGACTTATAAACAGTTATACAAGTCACAACTTTGCTTTCTAAATAACAAGAAAACTGTCTGACTGCAATCTAAAGTCATGTTCTTTATAAAGTGCCACATTAGCTGTACTACCACCTTCCCCTAGGTGAATTTCACCTTAGCAGAGGTATGCAAATAATGTCTGTGTCACATTAGCTGGACTATCACCTTCTCTAGGTGAATTTCACCTTTGCAGAGGTGGTAGATAATGGCTGCATCACATTAGCTGTACTTCCACCTTCCCCTAGATGAATTTCACCTTTTCATAGGGATGCAGATAACAGCTGTGCCACATTAGCTCTACTACCACCTTCCCCTAGGTGAATTTTGCCTTTGCATAGGTATGCAGAGAGTGGCTGTGCCACATTAGCTGTACTAACACCTTCCTCTAGGTGAATTTCACCTTTACAGAGGAATATAGATAATGGCTGTGCCACATTAGCTGTACTACCACCTTTCTCTAGGTGAATTTCACCTTTGCATAGGTATGCAGATAATGGCTATGCCGTATTAGCTGTGCTAACACCTTCCCTAGGTGAATTTCATCTTTTCAGAGATATATAGATAATGGCTGTGCCACAGTAGCTGTACTACCACCTTTCTCTAGGTGAATTTCATCTGTGCATAGGTATGCAGATAACAGCTAACACCTTCCCTAGGTGAATTTCACCTTTGCAGATGTATGTGGGTAATGGTTGTGTCACATTAGCTGTATTACCACAGTCTTCTGGGTGAATTTCACCTTAGCAGAGGCATGCAGATAATGGCTGTGCCACATTAACTGTACTAACACCTTCCCCTAGGTGAATTTCACCTTTGCAGAGGTATACAGATAATGGCTCTTCTGATGATCCACTCAGCTTATATCTGTAGCTATAGGGTTAGCAAAGTGACCATGTGCATACTGAACTTATCGGTGTGCCGGTTGTGTGGCTGACCACTGCAACTGTTTTAAATGTGATTTGGTTTTGGAGACTGTTGAATTGGGTGCATCAGTGATAGAAAGTATGGCAAGTACTGTTACATAACAGATGTGGTAAAATGAATTGTCACTAACCCCATCCTGCCTGCTTTGCCTGTGGTCAACTATTACCACCAAAGCTTGACTCTGTGCTCCACTGGCAATATTCTGCTCAGGTACAAAAACAAACATCTTCATGAATTTCACATTTGTTATACAAGCTTACACTCTGAGCAAAAAATGGAACCAGGATAGTGCCTGGAGCTCGGCTAGGAGTGGCCGATGGACATTCAGTGTTTTCGGACTCCATGGAGACTGCAAAACAGTTATACATGTGCCTTGGGTCAGACTGAAAAGGGGAAGTAAAAACAAGAAATTGTGCTGAAGTCTAAAGTGCATGGGATTGCTGGGGAAGTGGGTAAATACAAAATTAGTGGCCCACAGACTGAACAAGAAGGAATGGGTGATAAGTGCAATATCTGTGCAGATCGGATTAGATCACAAGGAGATTGAAATTTAGGGGACACATATAAAATCTGTATACCACATGGTATGGGATAACGTGTACACTAAGTGTATACCTCTCAACCTCTTAATGTATGAAATCTGGACAAATCTAAACTAATACGGGAGGGCAAAGGACCAAAAATAGGAACAGATTTAAATATTGCTCTTATAAACATAGGAAGTTGATAGAATAATATGATTTGTGTTAGCATGCATTTTCTGAAGGATAAGAAGTCTTAAACTCAAATGTATGTTACTACTTAGTGACTCCAGTGATTTTCCAAAAAAACTAATTTCATGAGAAACAGACCAAAAATATCTCATGACCCATGGCATGCGGATAATATAGATTATAGTTCCAAAAGGGATTATCCTAGTTTTCTTAACATTAAATTCCATTGATTTACTCTTGAACCACAATTATAATTTATTAGCCTTTGAATTCTAGCTTGATCCTTTACCAAATTCTCACAAGGGCCCTAACGTGTTTGTTTAGGCTGAGGAGAGTTTGCTTCCAATTTGGGACTTGCTCCTTTTTGCCTCTGGACAATATTTTTTTTCTTTTGTTATAAAGTCTGTTTATAGCAGCAGTCCACCAGGCAGGTTTGCTCTTCCTGGAGGAGCATGTTTTGGTCCTTTCTGGTATTGCCGAGTCCATGCAGCTGTATATGTGCTTGTACAGACCCTTGGAGTAGTTCTTTGCATAGGTGACTGGTTCCTCAAAGGAGGTGGGAATTACAAAGCCATTCAGCCCTGTCCGCAGGAGGTTGTAATCAGCTTTGGAGAAATTTTTTTGTCTGGTCAGAGTTGAGGGGGGAGCTTGGGGAGTGACTTCAAAAATGACTGCCCTGTGGTCAGATTTTGACAGGAATGGTGACACTACAGGGGTACTACACCAATCACTCTTGTTTGTCAGTACCAGATCCAAGATGCTGTTGCCCCTTGTGGGGGTGCTGACCATCTGGTGCAAGGCATTAGGGTTAACAAAGTTGAGAAATCTTTGTGCAAGAGTGTTCTGGGATGAGTAGTTCTTCCAATTTTTGGTTGGATAGTTAAAGTCACCCAGGACCAGGGTGTTGTGTTGAACCTTGATGGAGTCATCCTTAAACACAATCATTGTATTCTCTTGAGATTTCCTGTAATTCCTCAGATGTTTAAAAGTAGCTTTATTATTACCTGCAGTATACGTAACCAGGTGTAACTCATATTTCATCCATGTATTCCTCACTAGCCAACAATACATTACCCTGAATGTCCTATTATACACAGTTTCAAAGTTCTTTCTTTCAGCTCTTATACCTTTCCAACTTTTCCTCTTGCATTGTCTTTTTACTATTTCATTTGGAACATAGATATCTATCAAAGATTATATATGCTTGTAAAATATATCCCAACAGTCTGAAATGGACCCATAATTTATAATCTCACGCCAGTCCCAAATGGTTAATTCCCCACTCACAGCATTATAATCTGCCTGATAGAATTTATACTTTGAAACACTGTCTTAAACAAGGACTTGTTGACCTTCCAATACACACATAGATGGTCAGAACCAGTCAGCTCAGATTCAGTATCACAAAAATTTGCCACATCAGGATCTTTTATCCAGACAACATCCAAAATGTTATTCTCCCTAATTGGTTTATTAACTATTTTTGAATACTTTGTGCCATATTTATTGTAATAATGGAATTAATACCTTTATTTCTGAGAACAATCCCCTGCCATTCCTCATGAGGGCATTTAAGTCTCCACTGAAAGCAATTGTCCAGTGAAGCATAAAAAGCAACCTGATTATAGCTTTTCTGATAAGGTGGTTTATAAAAAAAAGCTGCACCATTGGAGGGATTCGATAAAGCCTACACGATCATTTTTGACTGTGTGCACATTGCGGTGTGATGCATACATGGCCACAAAGAACTTTAGACTCAGTAAACTCTGCTGAGCAGAGCGCACTCACACGCAAACACAGAAACTTCCATGGCTTGCAAATTATAGCATAAGTAGTTGAATTGTATCCTAATGAAGTAAATCAACATGGTGGAGCAATTCAGCAAGCGGTAAAGCAATTGTGTAGACTCTGTGCTTGTGTTGGTCATGTATTTGAAAGCTTTCTGAATACAGCCATGGAAAGGAGGTTAATGTCGATAGATTTGCACAGAACAGACTGTGACATATAACCCCACACACATTATGACATTATCAGACATGCTGAATGCTAGCAAATTATATTAACAATAGCAACAATTCCTTTTTAAGTGCCATGACATAATCACACCCCCATCCTCAAATGAACAATGTACTCGTAACTAATGTAAACAGCTAAAAGTGAAACCCCAGGAAACATGGAATTCAAAACCTGCATTTCTCTGTGCAGATATATACCTCACTAATACCCTTCCTTGAGTGTACAACATTGGGTTCCCCTTCAGTTTCCCTGCCTACATGGTTACCAGCTATGTAGATTCTGGGCTGTCAGCATGGTGAAGATGCAAATGAGATCAAAACCCATTAGAATTGCTGAATCCCAAAAACTTATAACTGTGTAGGGATGTTTGCTTCATGTAGGCTCTTCCACAGTGTTCATATTGAATGCATGGCAATAGTGAATGATGACATCACATAGTGTGTAAGGTTTCACCTACAGAGGTGTACATGTAGGTCTGTGAAGTGTAAAAGTGCATGTAAGCAGTGCACAATTTACAAGTAATGTTTTATCCTCTTTATTGCTTGTTACAATGTATCATCTCTTTCTGCTTTAACTTAAAATTATTTTTTAATTGTCTTCCTTGTTTGCATGATGCAGTGCTAAGCACAACCATGGGAAATGGAGGAATGAATAGCAAGTTTCTTAGTTCTTGTCACATAACTAATCCTGTGGCAGCATATGTATGTGTAGGGTGAGAGTATAGAAGGTCAGGGGTTCTAGTACAGTGTCTGCAACCTTCTCTCCACTTTTTGAGCTGCTGGATGCTAGAAAATTATATTAACAATAGCAACAATTTTTTTTAAGTGCCATGACAGTGCATGTTTGCACAATATCATAGGAATGGACAAAAGTGATAACAAGATCACCTGTGTTTACCTTATTTCAGCATCTGTGCATCCAGAGGCACATAAGTGCACATCACACACTAATGACCACCAGTGGAGTTGAAATATTCAGTAAAGCAGCAGATGTTTTTCATAAGTGCTAATTACAGCATAATCAAGTGATTTTCAGTATGGTGGAGCTATTCACCAAGCTACAAAGCATCCATGTAGCCTACATTCTGGGTTTTCTTGCATACTTCAATACCATGGAAGTAGAGACAAGGAAATTCTAGGCCTGAAATAAAATAGTCACAACTGCTGCATTTGCAGGGTTAAGTCCTGAACCTAAAACGTATTCTTTAATTCTTTAATAATATTATAGCATATCCTTGTATATCTTAACTTGGTGCAGTAATTAAGTAAATAGTGATGGATTTGTGCAGAAAGTACCTTAACATGTGACAGCAGACACTTATTTTACTGATATGTCTCCATCACTAAGTTTTTTTCTTATTCCTCTCATTTTTCATTACACTTTCTGCATGACGCACCATATAGCACAAATAGCGTAAGTGGGTAATGGCTGCGTTTATCTGCTTTGCACGAAGCGATGCAGGCCACCTATAGATGGCCGAAAATAGTAACAATATACATTCAATTAATGCCCTTGGCCATCATGAAAACCTGGCCTGGAGTACAGATAGTACTGGGTTCTAGTACAGAATGTGCACTCTTTCTTTTACTGCTATGACATTGCAGTTTACAGCAATGAAGTGCAACATAGACAACTCAATATTCTTGTGGCAGAAGGTATAAGTGTAGGACTGTATATACATGATCTTGGGTTTGAGTAGACTATATTCCATATAGTATTATTTTAATTGATAGAGTAATCTATGTATTGTTACATTTATGATCAAATGTATGACTGCAAGTATACTGTGTAGTATATCCTGTAAATGTATTCCTGCTATCTTGACCAGCATGGCTTTAACTCATACACAACAGCTTATACATGAAATTGCTTGCCACTGTTGCATTCTGCTTGGCAGATGCTAGCAATGCAGCTTGTGTTTACTCACCTCTTACCTATGGTCAGCCTGGTGTAGCTCACATGTGTGTACACTTTGCTAACTATTGCGCAAATCCGCTGCTCACTGAGCTATGGAACGGTATATATGATGTGTTGTTATTGGTGTTTATTGTCCATTTCCTTTCTATGACATAAAACTGCATGTGGAAACTTTGCAAATTCAGGGCACATTCTAAGTATACGTCATACATTCACAACACAAACATGTGTTATCCCCCTCCAAGCAGTATAACCTTTGGGGCTCAGTGATATCTGCACCTGCCTACATATTAATTTCAGGTAGGCCTCCCACCCTCTTCTCTTCAACATGCACTGCTGATGTCATCCACTATAAGCTGACCTGCAGCAATATAAAAATCAAACTTGTGCTGTGGCACCTGCATAGAGTACTTTTTTTCTGGAGTCTGTGTACTTAGGTAGGGGTTCTGTTCTTAACTGCAGTCAACTAGGTGTGTGTGTGTGTGTGTGTGTGTGTGTGTGTGTGTGTGTGTGTGTGTGTGTGTGTGTGTGTGTGTGTGTGTGTGTGTGTGTGTGTGTATCTCTAATCAGCAGAGTAGATGTGCTGTCCTGCAGTTACCTCCCCAATGGCATGACTTGTTAGTATTTTGATACCTGCATCTGACTACACATCCATTTCAGGCAGGCCTCCCACTATCTTCTCTCCAACATGCACTGCGGATGTCATCCAATATAAGTTGACATGCAGAATTTAAAAGTCAGACTTCTGCAGTGATGCTTACATAAAGTACTATGTTTGAGAGTCTGTGCAATTAGATATGTAGGGGTTCTGTTCTCACTGCAGTCAGCTGGGTGTGTGTGTAACTCTAATCAGCAAAATAGATGTGCTATCCTACAGTTACTTCTTGCATAGCTTGCTAGTCTTCTAATTATTGCACAAGCCTACACATCCATTTCATGCAGCCCTCCCCACCTCTTGTCTCCCACATGGCCTGCTTATATCATCCACTATAAGCTGACCTGCAGGCGCATAAACATCAGACTTGTGATGCGGCACTTGCATAAAGTACTGTGTTCTGTAGTCTGTGTACTTAGAGAAGTAGGGATTCTATTCTCACTGCAGTTGTGTGTGTGTGTGTGTGTGTGTGTGTGTGTGTGTGTGTGTGTGTGTGTGTGTGTGTGTGTGAGCTGTTACTAGACATTACAGAGGTCCTTTTACACCAGCATGTGGGACACATCACCATATGCTCAACTGACAATGTTGATGTAATCAGCTATGTCAGATTATTGTATATGCAGCCATACCACCGGGACATGATCAGACGCTGGCCTGGAGCCCATACAGAAGTCACCTTAGGTTCATAGGTGTTTACTAGGCTATTTACCCTAGGGCCCTTAAAAGCCTAGCTATGTTACACCATTGTTCCCTTACTGACCAAGTTGTATGGTCTATATTTGCAGTGTAAATCTATAATCAGCACCAGACACCCTTATCCAAGAAGGACATAGGTGACACACTCGGGGAAAATTTATAGTCTCCCATCCAGTTGTCTAAGTTATGCTTAAATAGGGTCAGTGAGGAGCTCTGTTCTATGTGAATTGAGAGTTTATTCCAGAGAAGTGGCAGTCTCTAGGAGACATATCTGTCTCTCCACCATTTCCTGTTAATGTCACAGGCTAGGTTAAAATGCCTAGAGTGAGTGAATCGTGTCCCATGTGACTTGTGGATGTGCAGCATTTCCATTAGGGCAGAGTCTGAAACTGCTCTATAGGCCAGGCATAAAAGTCTCTCAGCACCTTATAAAATGCAGAGTGCAGTGACAGAGCCTTCAGTCTGTCCATGGAGGTCATGTGTTGCAGGCCCCGAATTTTCTTAGTAAGAAACCTCTGAGGTCTCTCCAGCTGCTGTAGGTGTCTGATGAGCTACCTACAGAAGGGAGCATTGTACTCTGTTAGTGGTCTGATGAGGAATGAGTACTGGAGATTTATAACATCCTTAGCTCTGGATCTGATGCCCTTATGTATGAGATGTGTAACACAGAAGGCCTTCCTTACCACTGTGGGAACATGGTGATCAAAGTTAAGGTTGCTATCAACCTGTGTTCCCAAATCTCTCACCACAGGGTTTGAGCTAAGGGGTACTGTTAACATTGTAATTTGCAGGGACTTTCTCTTTGCCAAAAGGGATGAAAATGTAATATTTTACATTTATTTTGAGTCCCTGTGTTTAGCACCAGTCATTTGTATGTGTAAACCCTTTTTGTAGTATGTTAACATTATTGGGGGACTCAGTGATTGCACCCAGCTTGCAGTCATCTTCAAACATTGTAAGTTACAGAACATCTATTTTCCCATGGGGCTCATCACAGATCCTTGTGGTACACCAGTGATAGCTGGTCTGGTAGTAGAAGTGGAATCTCCAACTTTGACGGTATGTGTTCTGTCGGTGATCCAGTTGGCTGCCCATCTAGTGACATATGGGTGAATTCCCAGCTGTGTGAGTTTCTCAATGATGCCTGAGTGGGGGGTTGTGTCAAAAGCCTTGGCTTAGTCAAGATAAGCTGTATGTAGTGTTTTGACTTCATCCAGGGCTTTGGTGACATTCTCAAAGAAGTCCAACAGGTTTAATAATCATGATCTACCCTTAATGAAGCCAAATTGTGTCTGGTCAAGAGTTTGAAGGTCACCTATGTCTTTGCTGATAAGGTCCATGATGATTCTCTCCATGGCCTTGCAGATAAGGCTGGTTAGGCTTATGAGTCAATAGTTACCAGGGTCGGTCGAAAGACCCTATTTGTGTAAGGAAATTACTATTGCTGTTTTCCACTCTTCTGGAACAAGGCCAGTACTTACATTGTGGTTGAAGAGAGTGACAACTGGTTCTGCTAGGTCCTGTTTCAGATGATTTAGTAGGCAGCCTGGGATGTTATCTAGTCCCACAGAGGCTATGTTTTTGGCCATGGAGAGTGCAGTTATGACTTGCTCTTTGGTGATAGGTAAAGGAGTGGTGACATGTATGCTTTGTGATATGTCTGATAGATTCAAGAGGGTGAAGTTTGCTCCAGATCTGTCTGCTAGCATGTTGGTGATGTCCATGGGGTCAGTATGAGTGGTACCATCCAATACTAGTTCAGTACAAAGCTAGCCCTTCCATTTTAGATTTCTGATGTAGCTAAAGAATGCCTCCTGATAATCTTTAGCTAGGGATGCTAGCTTAGTTTTGTACTTGGCTTTAAAAGACTTTACAAGATAGCTAATTTGCATGTTCAAGCTATGGCGGGTGTCCTTCCTCT
This sequence comes from Protopterus annectens, assembly GCF_019279795.1. Classification (NCBI taxonomy): domain Eukaryota; kingdom Metazoa; phylum Chordata; order Ceratodontiformes; family Protopteridae; genus Protopterus; species Protopterus annectens. The sequence continues at coordinate 410,692,254 of NC_056744.1, read as the reverse complement.
GCTGAGTCAGTTTCCTCTTGTTCTTAGATAGGTTCATAAGTTCATAAGTAGATACTAGGCTATCTGCCCTAGGGCTTTTATAAGCCTAGCCAGAGTGTATTTGGCTTCCACCTCCCTATTAGATTAGCCTAATGTGCCTCTGTAAAGTAGGTCACAGAAGGTACCCTTTTAAGATTAGTTTACTGTGCCTCTGTCTAGCAGGGACACAGGAGAGATCCCAGGGGTGAATTTGCGATTTCCCATTCACACGTCCAAATTTTGCTTGAAGAGGGTCAGCGAGGGGCTATGTCTAACATGAATTGGGATTCTATTCCAGAGTGAGGGGAGCCTTTGGGAAATGAATCTGTCCCTCCAGCATGTCCTATTTAATTTTGTGCTGAGGTTTAGGTCCCTGGAGCGTGTAGCTCTAAGGGACTTGGATTTTTTGAGGTGGAGCATGTCCATTAATTCTGGGTTTGACATGGCTTTGTACGTCAGGCATAGATCGCCTCTGAGTAGGCGGTAAGCAACTGAGTAGAGCTGGAGTTTCTTTAGTTGAGCTGCATAGGACATCTGTTTGTAGCCCATGATCCTCTTGGAGAGGTACTTTTGGGGTCTCTCCAGTTGCTGCAGGTGTCGGGTAAGGTACATCCCAAAAGGGGCATTGTATTCAATTATGGGCCTGATGAGTGAAGAGTAGTTAGTTTGTTCCATTGTTTTATAATCTATTTATGCTTGATGCCCACCAGGGTGGCTTGTTTTTTTTTTTGTGAGGACCTTGTTTTGATCCATTCAGGTTCAGCCTAGTGTAAACATTTCTAAAGGTGTTTATACGGGTCATTTGTGTACACCTCTGTATAGCAGTTATTGTTGGCAGTGTTATCACAAGGTTTGCAACTGTTTATGGCATCACTTTGGAGGCTATAGTTTGCCTTGGAAAAAATTTGAATCCTTTTTGCTCTTTGAGGGGGGGGTCAGGTATGATCATTAATTCAAAGGAGACTGAATTCTGATCTAACCTGACCAGGGAGAGCAACACACAGGGAGTAGTACAGAGACACCCTATGTTTTGAGTACGAAGTTTAGGACATTTGAACCCATTGTGGGAGTGCAGACTATCTGTTACAGAGCATTTGTATTAACAAAGTCCAGTAACGTTAGGGCAAGCATGTTTGTGCTCATATAATGGTACTAGTTGTTGAGACTTGAGTGCATACATGATCTGATGGATCCTGGTACCTGACAGGCAGCTGACTGTAACCTTCTCCTTGTCCAGCCTGGTGAGCAGAACATCTGTGTGCCTCACTATGGAGTTGCTTATGACTGATGCATTCGGTTTTGAGGTATTTTGCTTTAGGGGCTTATTGGATGAGACACTGCTGTGTGTATTATGTGCAGTGTATTCTATTGGGTCTGCAGTAGGTTCATAGCTTCATATGTGTACTAGGCTAATGGCCCTGGGGCCTTTACAAGCCTAGCCATAGGATTACCCTGGCATAGTGCCACCTGAACTTAGTTCCCAGTGCCTCTGTCGAGTAGAGCCCTGGGGTGAATTTCCTATTTCCCATCCACTCATCAAGATTTCTCTTGAAGAGAGTCAGCAAGGTGCTCTGCTTGACATGTATGGGAAGTATATTCCATAGCATGGGAAGTCTCTGGGTTATAAATCTGTCCCGCCAGCATGTCCTGTTAATTGTGGTAATGAGGTTGAGATCTCTGGAGTGTGTGGTGCAGAGGGATTGGGGTTTCTTTACATATAGCATTTCTGACAGAGCTGGGTCAGACATGGCTTTGTATGTCAAGCAGAGACCGCCTCTAAGTAGGCGATATAAGACAGAGAATAGTTGCAGTTTTATGAGTCTGTCCATATATGACAAGTGTTTAAGGCCTAGGATCCTCTTTGTAAGGTACTTTTGCGACCTCTCCAGTTGCTGCAGGTGTCTAGTGAGGTACATGCCAAATGGGGCATTGTACTCAATGATTGGCCTAATGAGGGAAGAGTAGAGGGAGAGAATGACCTCTTTCTTCCTGGAAGCAAAACCCTTAGTAATGAGATGTGCCACATACAAGGACTTTCTGACCACAGTGGCAATGTGGTGAGCAAAAGAGAGGTTGCTGTCAGCCTGTGTTCCCAGATCTCTTATAACACCTTCTGTGTTCAGTGGACTGCCATCAATGTGGTAATTCATGGGAACCTGTTTTTTCCCAAAGGGGATGACAACACATTTTTTGGCATTGAGCTTAAGGCCATGGTTCTAACACCAGTCTGTCCCCATCACTTGGGGAGTTAATAATAGCTCCCAACTTGCAATCATCTGCGAACTTTGTCAGCCAGAGTCCCATCGTGTTGGCTTGGACTTCAGAGAAGTAGATACCAAACAGGAGAGGACCCAGGACTGAACTCTGTGGTACTCCACTCATGACTATTCAGCAGTCTGACTTAGAGTCAGCAACTTTCACACTGTGGGTTCTATCTGTGAGCCAGTTTGCAACCCACCTAGTGATATAGGGGTTGATGCCTAACTTAGTGAGTTGGTTTATGATTCCTGAGTGGGGAATGGTATCAAAATGCGTGTCCAGATCAAGGTATGCTGTATGAACTACCTTGCCTTCATCCACAACTCTGGTGACTAAGTCAAACAAGTCGACCAAGTTGAGCAGGCATGATCTACCTTTCACAAAAACCAAAAAAGCAACCAGCAGATAGTGGAAGCCATAAAAATGTATATTATATCACTTTAGTCAAGACATCAGTATACAAAAGTTACAAACCGGTTTTGGCTTATAATTAACTAAGCCTTCATCAATGTAAAGATACAATAAAACTCATACATTTATATACTGTGTCACTAGCCCATAAACCAATTAGAGGTGTTAATTTAGTCCTGGGGGAAAAAGCCCTCCCAATTTAATGATCCATTTTCTCTTTTTGGCATTAAGTAACTCATGCCATCCAGATTTATTATATTTCATACCCAAGATTCTATCAATAATGAAATGAAAAGATGCTGTTTGGTGAATTTCAGTATGTTTATATAAAGCATCTGTATGTTTTTTATTTTTAATATTTCACTATGATGTTCTGAAATTCTGTGTTTAAACGCTCTAGACGTTTGGCCTACATAAAAACATAAATAACATCCTTTGACAACTTGCCTCTCAATGTTACTCTGCAACCTTTCCTTAGGTTTATATACACCTTGTGTGTAGTGATTAAAGAAGGATGCCAAATTCCTCTCATTCCTAAAGGAAAAACGCAATCTGCTCCCAGTAGTTCGGCGAGCCTGTTGTGGACTTATTAAAATATCCTTTTGACTGATTTGGTTCTATACCCAGGTTTTTCTATCTACTATCTATTGCCAGTCAAAAAATGTTTTAACTTATATTTTGCTATATATGCATGAGGGGGTTCAATGTCCATCTTGAATGGAGGATCATTAAGGTAACTTACTATATGGTATGACCACATGGATATGGGTTGTAGAGGACTCAACACTGGCATTGAGTAAGTAGGACTCAGCGAGGCTGCCTTGGGATTGGTAATACATATCTCAACATGATGATTTATGATTCTTAAGAATTATTGGATTTGATTAAAGTGGAAAGCCTAGGCTGATATTGTCCTGTCAAGTAGCCAGGGATTGAAAGTGTCCATCGTATTTATATATCTGGGGTCATATGTATATTTGATTTGATATTCATTCATTATGGATATTTTGAATTTGATTAAGGGATTAGCCTCTGATCAGGAGGATCTGACAATTTTTGGTATTGGGATGGAATCCACATCGGAGAATGGCACCATACAATAGGGATGATACATGTGAAGCATTATTTGCCACCCTAACCAAACATATGCATTCCCTCAGGAACAATGTGTGGCATTATAAATTGTTCAAGGCCTATAAAGTGAAAGGGGTAACACCCAGAGGCTTGCGAGTCAGAACTCAACCAATGGTGAACAATCCTGACCAGGCCCTACTTCAGCAGTGGAGGGAAGCACAACACAAAACTACAATGCAATTTGTAGAAATACTGATGGGTTTTCATGATAGGACAACAGATACAGAAACTGCTGCTATTACTAAGATAAGTGAACAAGTTAAGGAATATGAGGGACAGTCCACATATTCTTTATGTCTTAAGAAACTGAGTACTGAATTGACTAATTTGGAAACAGAAAAAGAAAAAAATTCCTTAGGGATGTAACAGACTATGAACAGGGTGACCCCTTTTCTAAGGACAGTGGTAAGCATGTTAGATTCTCACAACAATATGGGAACCCAGTTAAAAGAAAACATTTGAGGTTAATACTTAAAAAAACAGGTGTATCTGACACATCAGGGGATGATTCCTCTTCTGGGTATGACATTGAGACATCAGTATCCACAGGCTCACCAGCACAAAAGAGGAGGAACTCCAGTAATCTTGAGGAGGGGGGTAGAAAACACAGAAAACGTGAATATGGAGGGATTATTCTGGAAGTTTGTACAGAAACATTAGCAGGAAATGTATTGAATATTTCATCCTACCCTCTCTCCTCCTTGGAAATAAACATTTTGAATAAAGGCCTTTCATACATACCTGGAGGCATTGTTTCCAAGGATTATTTTGCCAAAGATGTGGTTGAGTTTTGCAGAATTCTTAACTTAAAGTTGATTTTTCAGGATAAAGGAAATACTGATGTTCATGATCATTTTAGATATCACAAATCTACATTCTCACCTCCAATGCATCATAGTGCACTAGCATTCCAAAATTCCACCCTTAGGCTTCTTCACTTTAACTCTAGGAATAGCCATATTAAAGCTAGTAATGTAACAATATATGAGATGAATACTATTTCTAAGCTAGCAGATAATCGTGAGATGGTGATTTTGAGAGCTGATAAAGAAGGAGCTGTGGTGGTGCAAAACTGGAAGCAATATGATAAGGAGGCCAAAAATCAGTTAGCAGATAATAGATATTATGTGCAACTTACATATAACCCTATTAAACATTTTCAAAAACAGATAGATGATTTTCTATCATTGGCTGTAGAGGAAGGAATTATTACTGATAATGTTAAAAAACAACTCACTATTCTAGACCCCAATAATCAGTACATATACTTTCTACCAAAAATACATAAGAATCTGCATAATCCCCCTGGCCGGCCAATAGTGTCTGGAAGAGGATCTATGACTGAGCCACTCTCCCAATATTTAGCTAAGTATTTGAAACCATTATTAAAATGGGTAAGGGCTCATCTGAAAGACAAGACTGAATTCTTGCAGGTCATCTCAGATGCAAATAGAGGATGATTGGATACTTTGTACCCTGGATGTCAAAGCCCTCTGTACCAATATCCCACATTGGGCTGGCATCCAGGCATTAGAATATTGGTTATACAGGTCAGAATTGTATCCACTAGGTTTCAACACTCTTCTTTTGGGTCTAAATGAGCATGTATTAACGAAGAATGTCTTTTTCTATCACAATACTTGTTATCTACAAATCAAGGGCACAGCTATGGGGGCTTCATTTGATCCTATGTATGCAAATATTTTTATGGCATATATAGAAGAGCAAATCATTTATGACTGTTCCCATAATCTATACCTTGACCAAATAGATATCTGGAAAAGATATTTAGATGACTGCTGGATGGTATGGAGATTGGATGAGGAACACCTGACAGAGTTTGTGGAATATCTAAATGAAAACAAATGGGGAATTGAATTTACGATGTACCATCATAAAGATAGTATTACCTTTATATATGTATTGATAACTAGAGCTTCAGACAATACTCTGATAAAGGAAGTTTATTGTACGTTCCCCGAGTATAATTCCCTTCTCCATGCCTCCAGCTTTCACCCCCCCCCATATATGCAGAAATATTCCTAAATCGCAATATATGAGGGTGAAATGCATCTGCTCAGAGGACGATACCTATCTGCATTGCAGGGGTGACCTAACCAAGAGGTTCAAGGAGAGGGGTTACAGACCATGACATATTATGCAGGCTAGGAATACTGTCATTGGTATGGATAGGGCAGCACTCTTACAATATCATGACAAGCAGGGTAGAACTAAAGGCCATCTTAGGCTAGTGACTACTTATGGTAGAAATGTTGGACCACTTATTGATCGTGTACAATCTAACTGGAACATCCTTAAGGCAGACAACAGGCTCTCCGAACTACTGGGAGCAGATTGCCTTTTTTCCTTTAGGAATGGGAGGAATTTGGCATCCTTCTTTAACCACCACAAACAAGGTGTATATAAACCTAAGGAAAGGTTGCAGAGTACCATTGAGGGGCAAGTTATCAAAGGATGTTATTCATGTGGTCACAGTACACATTGCAGCAGAGTATTACAAACGAGTAGTTTCACTAGTAAAAATACCAGTATATTATATATTTCCTTCTTTGCGAACTGCAGCTCAGACTGGGTTATTTATCTGGCCACTTGCTAGTGCTCAGCTTTTTATGTAGGCTAAACATCTAGAGCATTTAAACACAGAATTTCAGAACACCTTAGTGAAATTAAAAATAAAAAAACATACAAATGCTTTATATAAACATACTGAAATTCATCACACAGCATCTTTTCATTTCATTATTGATAGAATCTTGGGTATGAAATATAATAAATCTGGATGGCATGAGTTACTTAATGCCAAAGACAGAAAATGGATAATTAAACTGGGAGGGCTTTTTGCCTCAGGAATGAATGAACACCTCTAATTGGTTTATGGGCTAGTGACACAGTATATAAATGTATGAGTTTTATTGTGTCTTTACAATGATGAAGGCTTAGTTAATTATAAGCTGAAACCAGTTTGTAACTTTTGTATATTGATGTCTTGACTAAAGTGATATAATATACATTTTTATGGCTTCCACTATCTGCTGGTTGCTTTTTTGGTTCATGTTGGTATTTTGAGACCTTGCAGATGCCTTACTTGCAGGGATCCATTTTGGACTACCTTTCACAAAACCAAACTGTGTGGAATCCAGAGTTTGGAGATTCCCTATATCCTTGTTTATTAGGTCCATGATGATGCATTCCATAGCTTTGCATTTCAGACTCATCAGGCTAATGGGGCAATAGTTCCCAAGGTCTGTAGTCGCTCCTCCTTTGTGGAGAGGGATGACTCTAGCAGTGTGCCATTCGATAGGGACAAAGCCTGAGGTGAGGCTGTGATTGAACATGGCACACAGGTGAGTTGCCAGTTCACTCTGTAGTTCATGTAAAACACAGCCAGGGATGTTGTCAGGTCCCATAGAAGCTGTATTCTTGGCCTTAGACAGTGCTGCTTTAACCTGTGCAGCAGTAATACTGGGTTCCTGGCATTCTACTGGTATTGTGATTGGTTCTTTGGGGGGTAAAGTTGGCACTGAATCTATCAGCTAGTATACCGACGATATCTGTTAGCTCAGTATAGGAGGTACCATTGTGAAGTAGCAAATCTGGGTATTGCTGTGGAGATTCTTTCCATAACTATAGAAGGCCTTGTGGTTGTCTTTACTATCTGCTGCAATTCTGTTTTCATAGCTAGCTTTAGAGGAACTGATGAGGAATCTCATCTTTTTGTTGAGGTTAATAAGGGAGTTTTTCCAGTCTTGGGACTTCACCTTATTCCACATCAGTTTCCTCCTTCTGTTGTAGAGTTTGTTTATGGCAGGGGACCACCAGATTGGCTTCCTTTTTCTGGAGGAGAATGTCTTGGTTCTATTGGGTATGGTGAGATCCATGCATTTGTGTATGTGTTCGTACAGTGCATTGGTGTATGATTCGGCAGTCACGCAACTATTCTCCATTTGCATGGGTGCCGTGAAGTTAGCTACCTCTGTTTTTAGGAGTCCAAAGTTCACTTTGGAGAAGTTTTTCATGGTAGTTACCTTTTTGGGAGGGTGGGAGGGATGTGGATTTCCAAGGTGATTAGTTTGTGGTCGGATCTAACTAGGGAGGAGCTGACTATTGGTGTACAGCAATGGTCGCCCATGTTAGTAATGACCAGGTCAAGGATGTTGCTGCCTCTAGTGGGGGTAAGAATGAGCTGGTCCAGGGCATTGGAATTAATGAACTCCAGGAAACGTTGGGCAAGTGTATTGATACATGAGTAGTTTTCCCAGTTAATGGAGGGGTAGTTGAAGTCGCCTAGTAAGAGGGTGGTAGGTTGGACCCTAATATTCTCCAGGTTGCTTAGGAACATGGAGTGTGAGTCTTGGGACATGGTTGGGGACCTATAGCAGGCTATGACCTGAATCATCTTACCCAATGTTAGCTGCACCTGAAGTATCTCTGATGCATTATGTTGGGCTACCAGTCTGGAGGTGTGTGCATCCTTTATGAATATGGAAACACTACCACCTTTGGAGCTTCGGTCCAAGTTCTGGGGCCGAAAGGTGTGGAATGAGTTATAGCCTGGTAGTACAGGGGTGCTTTCTGCTGCCTTGAGCCAGGTCTCTGTTACAGCACAAATGCCTATGTTCTCCATTTTAAGGAGTGCTTCGAGTGAGTAGATTTTGAGATTTAGACTTCTAGCATTGAGCAGCATGACCCTCAGACTGCATTTATTTTTAGCTGTTACTGTGGTAATTTGGTCTTTTGAACACCACCTAAAAAAGGCTCTATAGGGGTGGCAAGAGCCTTGGCCAGTATCCAGAAGCCCAGGGGTGACAGATGCTGGCCATCTCTGGCAAAGCTTCGAGGTCTGTCAATCATGTCATCCCAGGCAGAGAGATACTGAATCCCCTTAGAATGACACCAGAAACTTAGCCAGTTGTTGAAATCAGTCATTTTTTGCTTGTAATGTGGTATCATTCTGGGTGATGGTAAAATGCTGCTCAGGGCTAGGGTCATATTTGCCTGGGCTAAATAATCTGAGAGCTTCTCCATGTGTCTTTTCATGTAGTCCAGGGAGGTACGTCTCAGGCCATTCACCCCCATGTGTACAATGACAGAGTCATATTTGTACCTGTCATTGAGGGACCTGAGTGCGTGTGTTATGTGGTGGATCCTGACACCTGACAGGCAGCTGACTGTTACTTTCTCCTTATTCAACCTAGTGAGTGGGACATCAGTGTACCTCACTATCGAGTCACCTATGACTAGTGTATTGAGCATGCTGTTTTGCCTTAGGGGCTTTGGTTGACTGGCACACTGTTTAGGAGAGTTATGTGTCTCGTGATTAGTGTTGTGTTGTGTTGGTTGAGTGTATTTCTGCCTTGGAGGTCTCTGCTGCTTGGGTAGATTTTTATTGAGAGTTTCCGCGAAGCTGGGTGTGTGGTTTGTGTTTTTATGTGAAGGCAGTGATGGTGTGTGTTCTGAAGGGCTATGTGTTCCATGTGGTGTGGTGCAGGTGTAGACCCTCTCCTCTTGACCAGCTATTCCGGTTTTGTCTGGAGAGTGCCTGGCTTTCAATTTGGATATATAAGTGCATCTCTCACAAGTCTGTGTGTTGGGAGGTAAGAGGAGATGGTTGTTGGTGTACATGAGGTAGTTGCTACATTGCCTCAGGACACCTAAGTTCACCGGGTTAATAGGAGAAAGCACATGGAACTGACATTTAGACATGCCTGGAGGGGTGGGCATTGATAATAAGTACTGGATCTGTTTCCTTGTAGAACATTTAGTGCTGGTAGCACTTTTGTGTGCTATAATAATTGCTACAGGAATTCTGGTAAAGTGCTAGACTAATAAGCTAGTATAAGTGCAGGAGAGGGGAGAACTTGTAGATCTGAGGGAAAATTGAAGAGCAGACTTTGGCACTGCTCAAAAGCTTACAAACAGTCATGGATACATCAAGTATGTGCAGTAGGTTTGCTCTTAGGAGATTTCAGATTTTTAGGTAGGCTTAGGTAGGGTTCTAACCCCACCTATGTGTGTTTATGTGTTGTGAGCTTGTTATGTGCAACAGATGAAATGTGCGTGTGTGTGCTGGCAGCACTTTTGATATCTGGTTTGTTATGTGAGAGAATTGATTCCAGATTCATAGTATAGATACAGCTCTCACATGTTGCAGTAGTCTGTTTTAGAAACTGGTTATGAGTATGCATGAGGCAATTGCTACATTGCCTCCAGATGCCCATATCAATCAGGCTGCCTGGAGAAATGGCGGGAACTGTCCGTCCATTAAAGAAGGTATATACTGTAGTAACTAGTGAGGAATGGGCTAGATGGACCAGGTTTAGCTGTAAGACTAACAAAAAGTGTCTATTCTATGGAGGGCTAAGGGTAGAAAAATGTGTCACTGCTTCATAATGCACAACTGAGTTGGTCAAAGCCAGCAGTGCAAGCTCTGAACAGCTCTAGTAAACTAAGCATAAACCCAGCCAAATATGATGCTGGAATGCAAGTGAAGTTAAACAATTTTAGAAAAGTAAACAAAGGTAAAGGCCAAAACTGAGCCTTATCCCAGTATTCCCCATCTCAGATGGGTCCATGCCACAAGGGTGCAGGGGGGAACCTTCTTAATGTAAGATGGCTGGCTTTAGTGCTCAAATGATACCAAACAGTCTAGATTCAGCAAGCCTGAATATAGCCTATGCTATAAAATGCAGAAGTACTCAAAATTTAAAATGCCGAAAATTATAATCACAACAGCAAATAAAAAAAAAGAAAGAAAGAAAGAAAGAAAGAAAGAAAGAAAGAAAGAAAGAAAGAAAGAAAGAAAGAAAAGTTTAAATATAGCAGCAGTTCAGTAGAATACTCCAAAAAGGGTGTAGGCAGCAAATCTTCCTAGTGTGAAATAAGTGGTCTGGAACCCAAATGCTTAAACCAGAACTAAGACATGTTCAGAATAACAAACACAAATTGTTTTCAATCAGCAATTCCCAGCTTAGAAGGGTGTAGGCTAGCCTCTCCTGCCACAGGAGTCTAGACCACAAACTTTCCTAATGTAAAATAACTGTTCTGGAGCCCGAGTGCTTCAGCCATAACAAATACACTTAGAACAACAGGCACAATGAGCATTCAACCAGCAATTCCCTCCTCAAAAGGGCAGAAACTACCATCTCCTTCCACAAGAGTGTACACTACAAACCTTCTTAATGTAAGACAACTAGCCTGAAGCCCAAGTGCTTAAATCAAAAGTAAGTGGCTTAGAATAACAGTTACAATGTAATGTGATATCAGACAGATGACAGTGACAGTGACATGTCTTTTATTCTACCCACATACATCATGTCATGGTTAGTATGCCCTATGTTATCCTGATGAGAAAGCCCTGTGGTTTGTCCAGCTGCTACATGTGTCTGGTGAGGTCCATGCAAAAGAGAGCACTACAGTGCTGTCATACAATCCTGAGATCTGAATGTGATGGCGGGTCTTATGATGTGCACTATACGTATGTACTGGAAACATTAAAGAGAAAAGTTAGAAAGTAATGAGGCACATTGTAGTTCCTAACTTCACAACCTTTACAAAAGAATATACTAGAAAGTACTGACATGATGATGTTATCCCCTGTATAATTTGGCTAGGCAATATAAGTGATAGGTACAATTATCAATTTAACAACACAAATGCAGATATACTAGGCACTAATGTAGCTATGCACCCTGTGCATCAGACATAAGCTTTTGTATCCCTGAATCTAAAAGAGAGAAAACAGGGATATGGCATAGTTATCATCACTTGCACAGGATGTTGTTTGGGTGGGGCAGGAGGTCTCGGCTGACACAAAAGGTTGGTAAGTGTGTGTGAATAAGAAAGGAAAGCAGGCAATATAAACCATGTAACTGTTGTGTGTGTGTCTGTAGGGGTCCTCCATGTAAATGTGGTATGTGAAATTCTGCATGAACACAGCCAAGTTCAGTGCTAGCTCTACATCTTGGTATGTCAGACAGGTGTGAGCCATGCATGGTAGAGGTGGCAGTTCATTGTTCTCACCCCCAACCATGAGAACTGGCTCTGTCTGGAGTTGCACTGGCACCTGCACACCCAAGGTCAGATGCAGTACTGCTACCTGAACGTGACTGATGTCTACTGGACATGATCCCTTCATGGGAACACCCAGGGCCATGACCCCATAGCCTGCCATGTCTGGGTGTGGTGGACATGACACTTACCAATGGACCTGTGTAAGTATTGCTACTACAGGGGCAGTATCTGGCATGGCCACGTTGGCTATCAGCAGATTGTCATGGCTGACCTACACCCAAGAGGACACCATTCTCCTGCCAGCAGATGTTCCATCACAGACACTGCTCATTCCATGACAGACACTCCTCAGTTCATCACAGACACCCCTCATCCCAACGTGTCATTCATTCAATCCAGTTAATTGGAAACATGATGGAGGCAGTCATGCATGTCAGACTGTGCCACATCCATAATCCTGAGCATTTGTCTGGAGTGCCTTTCTGAATGTGCCTGTAACTCCATGAAAGCCATAAACATATGTTGAGTGACATAGAAAGACACACCAGCACCAGGTGGAGAAGAGACAGCAGGCCCTCTCTGACCACCACTATCAACCCTCTTGCATGGCACCTCACCCACACTTTGGCTACAGCCAGATTCAACAGGCACTGAAGCCACAGTAGTCACACTTCCCTGCTCAATGTCCTCAGCCTGCACCTATCCAGTATCTGTGGCCTCATTAAACTGGGTAGGAATAGGCCTACTAGCTGTGTCCAGTGAAAATGAACAGGGGGTGGCTGGATGTCAAACTCTGTGTCAGATTCAACCTCTGCACCACCTGACTGTGCCTCAGTTTCACCATCATCATCATCAGTGTCTGATAAGATACTGACATCTGGTGACACAGGATCCACACTCCCACTGTCAGGATCACCTGATAAAAAAAGGAGAAATGCAGGCATACATTAATACATGCACTACTACGGTGCAATATATGCTAAATAACTAACAGTGCTTCTACTATCAACAACAGTATAGCAATATATACAACAGACCTAAAATAACACATTATGATATTTTTTTAAATTGATCTGCAGTACTGAAATAAATTTATTTGGCTTACCATCTGCAGGAGGCATACATTGCTGGATTCTTGATGGTCCTGAAATACATTAGTCAAGAGGTGAGGGCAACATCATCACATTTAACAGTAACACATGGGTACTACATGTACTCCTGTATATCTGTATTAGGTGTACATTCAACAAGATTGTGGCTGACAACTCCAAAATGAGCTTAGTGCTGTGCCACCTCATCAACCCCCGCCCCAAAAAAGACATGTGACACAGAAGTAACTTTTATTTCAATTGTTTTACTATACAACAGTATTCAACTGGAAGATCCTCTTGGGACTCAGATGGAGAGGTGTCTATGTCAGACATGTTGTGGTTCACTCTGCTGTGAATTGTCCTGTTATAGGATATTGGTCAGGAATTCCTCTTTGGGATGAGAGGTGGTTCTGCAGCAGGCCCACCCATGGTTACACCAAGGTCTTGAGCCACAGCAGCTGCATGCCTCCGTACAGAGGTAATCATGTGAGTGGCCCTCTGGCACACCTGCTCGTATGTCTGGCTGTAGCCACTCACAGAATTTATGTTGGCAACAGTTTGCTGCCATACTCTTAGCCTTTCTGGCATACTAGGACAATGCCTTCCCAGAAGAAAAGCCCCATGCTGACAGAGTGCATCAATGATGATATTATTTTTGTCTTCACTGAAGGGGGAGGGGTCTCTACCTTCATGACATTTTGTGTCCTAAAAGACAAAAGAATGATAATACGCATAAGTATCACATAACTACAAAGTAACTGTTTCCAGATAAAATAGTAAAGGCAGGCAGTCAGCAGTACCCACTGGAAAACATAAAACAATCTACAGATGTGAAATACTAATGACAGGCAGGATGCAAAACAAGGAAAGTAGCAAGAGCAGCATATCCTTGTATGTGACATAGCAGTAACTCAACTGTGCTCCCCCAAAAGAACAGTCCATTCTAGTGTGTGACCTAGTGTGTGACATAACAGTAACTTTTCTTTGCTCCCCCACCCACAAAAAAGAGGCACATGAGACATTTTGCTAATAAAATATCTTTGAAATGATAAAATTGCTTTAAAAGGACCTGTCCCTGAAACATGTGTACATATGTATCACACAGTTTTCTGTTTTCATGTGTTGTCAATTATTTGTACCCCTGAAATGGTTTAACAAACATGGCACTGCCATCAGTACACTTTAATGCATACAGATAACAGTGTAAAAAACTTTGCTTAAAATTATGCATTAATATATTCCAGCATATGCATTATGTAGGTAACAAAATATGTGCATACCTCCTGGAGTTCAATACTCCTCTGTAAAGATAGCTTTGGAAATATTTTTTTTTCAAAGTCCTGCAAACATGTAGTAAGTGTCCTCACCATCAGTTTGTCTAGCTTTTTATAATGGAGTAGATTATTAATGGATTTCATCTGTCATAGCCTCTGTTTCAGATATGCTAATTACAGCATAAGCAGCTGAATTGCATGCTAATCAGCAATCTGGTGGAGCTATTCAACAAGTTATAAAGCAACCATGCAGACTCCATGCTGCTTTTTTCTGTGGATATCAAAAGTAGTGGAGTACAGACAAAGAAAGTCTACACAGACAGAATGTTAGGAGCTGCTGTTGCTTAACTACCTTTGCATGTGCTACAGGCTGCAGGCAATGCTACTGCTGCTGTCAAAAGGCCTAGGCTGAGATAAAGAAGAGTTTTCAGGTCACATTTAATTTATCACAACATGCACGACATGGACATTGTAAAGTGCTACAGAGTGGACAGGGACACAATGCAGGAACCCTGTGACTTCTGCCAGCCTCACCTCAGGGCAAGAGCATTTACCTCCCCATGTATTGGCTGTGTACTGCTTGCATCACAGTCAGCCCTAAACTAACACTGTGTCATCTGATGCATTTACAAGTTGTCTTGAACATTTACTATATTGTATAATAATATTAACTTCTATTTCATCACTTGGTACAGTAAGCAAGTAAAAGGTGGGAGATTTGTACACAAAGTAACATAACATGTGACAGCAGAGAGTTATTTGACTTGTATGTGTCCATTAGCAAGTAGTAGGCTTCAGGCCTCAAAAATTCAGACATTGATACCTCCCCAGAGTACTGATGATCACTGCATGCCCTCAGTTTAGCACCATATGTTTGTATTGGGAAATCATAACAGAGAGAAGTTAGAAAGTAATGAAATACATTAGAGTTTCTGACTTCATAACCCTCACAAGATCAGACAGGCAAGATGCAAAACAAGGAGAATAACAAGAGCAGCATATCCTTGTTTGTGCCATAACAGTAGCTCAGCTTGACTCCACCCCCTCGAAAGAACAGTAACCCACCTTTTCTCTCCCCCAACAACAACATTCTGTGCTTGTTTGTGCCATCCAACCTGCCCTTCATTTGATGGAAACTGCATATCAAAGTACTCCCAGTTAATATCCTCACATTTTAAGGTAAATGAAATAGACTGGCCTACACACTGCATGTCTCTGAGTACTGACCAGATAACTGATGAATGACCATGAAACATAAAAAGGTAGTACATGGCTGTATATTTTCAAGGAATAATCATAAGAGGTTGTGCTATCACTAAGTGCACTACATCCAACTATAGTAAATATAATGCATTTACAAATAACAGGTTATGCCTTGATATCAGTGTGCATTGAGTTGCACTTGATTGTGTAAGGAATTACTTCATTTCTTTTCTGCAAAGTTGTTTCTGTGGAAAAGATAGATAAGTCCGCCATTCTGTTTTCTGACAATGCATTGGAATGAGAGTTGGGATCCAGGCCAATGTAATCATATCTCACATGCGCTAACATACTAACATTCTCTACCATGTATGTCATAGCTTGATTCTTCTCATTGCAACTATTTTTCCATTTTTTTTTATTATTTTTTGGGGAGGGTGGACCACTGTTTGCATGATTCACTGCTTAGCACAAACAGCTTTGGCTATGCTCATCTTGTTTGCTCATACAGCGGCAGTGTACAAACTGGATGAATGGATCACCCAGGGAAAAGGCAGTGCCCAGACAGCCACAAACATACACCGGATGCATTCAATTAATACTACTGACCATCGTTCAAACACATTTCCCAGCAGTGTGCACCCTCACACACTATGGTTGAGTGATGGTAAGCAATGCACAACACTTTCCAAAAAGACCACAGTCTCAGTAAGCACATCTACAATTGGCAGGAAAACATCATTCTGTATTGATCTTGATCTGTTGTAGGCATGCAGAAGTTTATGGAGAGGTTTTGAGATCCCTTGCTGAGAGATGGGCTGTCCAGGAGTTCAAAGTGGTTGTTGAACTCCTAGTGAATGAATGTAGCCCCAGGCTTTTACAAAGAGACTATCATAGCTTGGATTACAAGGCAGAAGCATGGAATAGTCTGCCCCAGGCTCTGACCAGTGCTACCAGTATCCCCCACACTGGAAAATAATGTAGGAATCATGACAGAGACCTCAGGATGGGGAAGAGGGATACATTCAACTGGTGGATTGAGGAATGTAGGACTGGGGGCACTCCATGGATGTGTAAGTATCACTTACAGCGACTACTTGTAAGAGTTAAAAGCTGGATATAATCAGGATTGGTATTCATAATAGTATAATGGTATTCTGTTCTGTTCTGTTTTTTTCTTTATTAGTTTATTATACAGCTGTATCAAATAGAGCATTCATCTCTCAACTGTAACAGGAAAGTATGCATGCATTAGACTGGAAACCAAAACAACAGTTCACTATTACAGAGCACTCAGAGGTTGTGGGTTCAAAGACTACACTTCCTAAATATAGAATACTATTAAGTTTTAATCAATAACTTTCTTGGGTGGCCTAAGCCAGGGAACCTTGTTGGCTAGGCTTACTTAGGCCCTCGGGCCAATAGCCTAGTACCTACCTATGAACCTATGAATACTGCAATGTAAAGTCAGAGCTCTAAATCAGTGGCAACAACAAACTGCCATAAACTGTAATCAGTATAATTGTAACAAGCATATGTACAATGTATGCACACATCAAGGATTGTATGCTGCAATCTATAGTATATTGTGCATTTGTTAGCAGCTGGATAGTCTTAACAGTAAAAAAGGTATTTGTTAGGAGCTGGTAGTCTTAAAAGCAAAGGTGACAGAATAGAGTTAAATAATTGTAGCAATGGTTATATGTCACATATGAAGTTACTGAGGTTTTCCCTTTTTTCTCTTCCTGCAGCTCTTTTCTCTCTCTCTTTTTTTTTTTTTTTTGCTTTTTTTCACAGCACAATGGGGTAGGTGGTCCCATGAGATCCTCCTTCCCCACTCACCAGCTCCAACACTGCTGCCCAGCACATCTGGTGAGCAACCTGTTAGCACCCCTTCTGCTGCCCCTGCACTACCTAGCTCCTCAGGTAGTTCTGCTCCAAAGGATAGTCCAGTGGTTCCCTCTGGGATCAGTGGCAGAGGTGGTGAGTTTATCACCCGTGATGAACTGCCATGGTTGGTGCATAAGATTGTGTGCTATACAGTCAGTGCATGCCTATGCCAGATGGAGTCACTGCTCTCCTTCACTGTATTGAATAACATAAGAAGAGCAGACATCAGACACTGCAGTCATTAGTGTAGTGAGGTGACAGTGATGACAGTCCAATGGGTGATGACTCAGTTCTCACTGTCACACAGCTTGACATCCAAGGGTTCACGATGTGCCCACCCTCTCCTCAACCATGGTGTTCACCCACCTCGTGTGTCCTTCACTGTCCTTGTCTCTTGTCTTCTTTGTCTTGTCTGTCTGCAATTGCTTCCTCACCTGCCCAACTTATCTCACTCAGACATTCATATATCCCTTTTCCAACACCCCCCCCCAAAAAAAATGGGCACCTGTCCCAAAAAAAAATTGTCCCATACATAGCTCTGCATTTCACACACTTGCCTTCATAACACACTTGATTCAGTCCAATTGGCTGTACAACATAATTGTGTTGTGGTCACCCCTCTCTCTGGAGATGACAGTCCAATTTCACCTAATATATATATATATATATATATATATGATCATGTTTTATTCTTGATGAAATGGATTACTATGGTTGTGTCCTACATCCCTCCTGCACATTCCTGCCATCCTTTCAATTTGTTGTTCCCCTGCTCCTTATTTCACCATTTTCCTATCTTTCCCATTTATTTTCATTAAAACATAATTGTGTGATGGTGTGCATCATGCACTAATACATGACTATGGAAAAAAGCTGTAATAAGTGTTATATACAGTTGTATTCCATACAGGTACCAGCTAGTCATATTTTACAGACTCCATACCAACTATCATACATCAGATTTTGGATTTACATGTAAAAATATTTGAAACTGTTACTAACACCTGGATTGAACCTAGTACCATCTGAACACAAAAATGAATTGGTCAGTACATTAACATATGGTGCTACAAACTCAGCTGAGTAGCAGGTGCATTTTAGAGACTGACTAGCAAATGACAGACTTAAGTGTACTGAATCTCTGGCTGCAGGCATTAATTAACAATGTAGTGATAAGGTCCTTTTTCGGATCAGATGGTAGCGGTTCTTATTACAACTGTAGCTAATACTTTGAACTACTTTTGTAGTAGATTTGCACATTGAGCACCATCAATCACCATTGCGCTAATGCTTTATAAAACCAAATGGCATCTCACAATAATGCTTTATAAAACACTACTGGGACTCATGCAATGCTGCTTCATACAAAATTAGTGGGGAAGATACAAGATTGTTGATATGGGGAGCAAGCACGGGGAATTTAAAAGGGAAATGTTTGCTAAACTGTCTCAGTTACTATTGATTGCATAACATATACCTGCTACCTAACTGACTCTGTGGCAACACATTGTTGTTAGAGGCAAATATTACTGGGTTCAAATACAGGTGTCAGTATTAATTTTACAAGTGTGTAGGATACTTTAAATATATCTACTTATATTGCTACCAATTATCGTTGTTTCATGTCTGCACAATAGCCAATAGTATTAACTGAATATATCTGGTTAATGTTTGTGGCTGCAACCTAGGTGGTCCATTCCTCCAGTTTTTGTACTGCTGCTCTTCAGACAAACCAGATGAGCAGGGCCAAACATGTTTGTGCTAAGCGGCACATCACACAAACACTGGCCTCAAAAAAAAAAAAAAAAAAATATATATATATATATAAGATAAAAAGGGAGTCTGTCCAGAATTTTGCAAAATGTCCAGATGTTTGCATCATATTTTTGGACTGTTCCTAGTAAAATGTGTGGTTTTCTGGAAAATCACTGGAGATTGAAGACAATACTTAATGACATACATTTCAGTTTTGTATATCATATCCTTCAGAAAATGCATGCTAACAAAAATCCTATGAACAATATAGTAAATCTGTCCCTATTTTTGGCCCTTTGTCCCCCCATTAGTTTAGTGTTTCTCCAGATTTCATGCACTAAGTGGTTGGGTGGTATGATTTGCATTCAGACTACAGGTTTCATGTCCAGCAACACTGGTGCAAGCTGCGAAACTTGCTCACATGTGCTACACATCATTAATATTCATGGCACAAAGCCGTACAATGAGCAGCAGCACGTATGGGAAAACACTCCATATAGGCTCTGCGTGGAACCTTCACAGTATCTATTGAATCTGGATCTATACTTTAATTTATCAGCCACAATGTTCACACCAGTAATTTCAGTCTCATTTCCAGTAAAGATAGAAGATGAATTATGTTTTGGTGTTCTTTAAATTCCTCAGGTATTAAGAGGTTATTAAAATCATTAAAGCAAGTATAGCAAAAAATATAATACTGTAGTTCCCACTCAATAATCAAGTTTCAAGTTCCAAAAAAGTATTATTCAAACTCTTGGCACTGAAAGCAGACATCTCAACTTGGAATTAGACTTATACTCAGAACTGATTTCCTGACAACTTTAATAGAAAAGGGCACATTAACTTAATTAATATATGTGTGTGCGCGTGTGTGTGTGTGTTGTGTGTGTGTGTGTGTGTGTGTGTGTGTGTGTGTGTGTGTGTGTGTGTGTGTGTGTGTGTGTGTGTGTGTGTGTGTGTGTGTGTGTGTGTATATATATATATATATATATATATATATATATATATATATATACATATTTATACAGACACACACACACACACACACACACATACACACATACATAAATACATTTATACACGCACACTCACGCAATACACACACACACACATAAATACATTTATACATGCACACTCATGCTATATACACACACACACACACACACACACATTTACCTGCAGTCCATTCGTTCTGAGTCCTATGATGGATTTATTTTATTTATTTTATTTTATTTATTTTACATTTGTTTACCGGGAAAGTCCGACTGGAAACATGTCCATTTTCAGCGGAGGCCCAGGGAGAAAAGCTCCACAAAGACAAACTTACATAGATCACACAGAAGTTAGCAAACAATTATAAAAACAAAGTGATTATATACAATGGGTTAGTAGTGTTCCCTAGTAGGAACTCACAATTGTCATGGACAGACAATTAAAAGTAAGAGACATCAGATTGGAAGCAGAGCTTGGTGATGTAGTTACAAGTTATGATAATTGCAGAATATGCTTTTAGTTTATAACTTAATCAGGGCTGGTACATGAGCATAGCCAATTCACTTTGAGATACTGTTTGAGGTTTTTTAGAAGAGACTTTTGGAGGATTGTAGGGTTATATAGTTTGGCAACAAATTCCAGGGATTCACCAGCAGAGTTATTAGCTTTGTGGGTTTGGACCAGTAGTTTATTGGCTGACCGTAAGGATCTTAGATTGCTATATGGCTTAATAATATTTTTAAGTGAGGGGGTATCTTCAGGGTGGTACAAAGTTTTGTGCACTATTAAGAGTTGATTGAATTGAATTAAGCTGGGCAGTTCTAGCCACTCTAGTTGTTTAAGGTTCTGGCAATGGTTGGTTCTATAGGTGAAGCCAGTGGCGAATCTGGCAATATGATTGTAGCTATGGGACAGCTTACCTAGTTCGGATTTTTTGAGGTTTGAGAGTACAGACGAGGCATATAAGACAGTAGAGAGTAGGTGTGATCGGGTGATTGCAGTCCTAGCCAGTGGGGTTAAAATGTCTTGTTTCTATGCAGTGATCCAAGTTTTTTATTGATGGTCTGTATGGTTTTGTTGACCTGTAGGTCAAATTTGAGATTATTGTCTATGATAACCCTTAGCAGTTTGGTGTGATTATCTGGGGAAATAGTGGTACCATTGTTAGATGTGACAGAAAATGAAAGTGTGGTGGATCTACTAGTGGGAGAGAAGAGTAGAAGTTTAGTTTTATTGGGGTTCAGAAGTAGGCGTTGATTGGTGAGCCAGTTCTCAATAGTGTTAAATGTATTTTGGGTTAAGATTTGCAAGTCGGATGGGGAGGTGGCTGAGCAGATGAGAGTGGAATCATCTGCGTATTGGATGCAGGTGGCTTTAGGGATAGCAGTGTGGAGGTTGTTGATAAAAATAGAGAAGAGTAGTGGACCTAGTATGGACCCTTGAGGGACACCAAGTGTGAGAGGTAACTGGCTGGTGAGTTTGCCCTGCCATAGTACTGCCTGCTGTCTACCAGTCAGGTAGGACTTGAACCACTGGATAGCAGGCTTGTTGAGGGAAATAGATTTTAGTAAAAGAATAAGAAGTTCATGGTTGACCATGTCAAAGGCTTTTGATAGGTCAAAAAAGAGGGCAGAGGTTAGCCTATTGTCATTCCTGTTTTGGTTTATGGCAGTAGTAAAGGAAAGGAGGGTTGAGGTGGTGCTGTGGTATGGCCTGAAATCATGCTGGGAGTCGGATAGTAAGTTATTCTGTGAAAGGTATTGCATTAGGTGCTTGTGTACACATTTCTCCATTATTTTGGCTGGGGGGAAAGAATAGCAATGTGTCTATAGTTGGATATGTCTGAGGAGCTACCATCTTTATGGAGTGGGATGACATGAGATATTTTCCAGAGAGAGGGGATAGCATTTTTGGATAAGGTTCTGTTGATGAGGATAGATATGGGATATGCAATGGCATCTGCAGCTATTTGCAGGTACTCTGCAGGGAGGAGGTCAGCAGCGAGGGTGGTAGGTTTTAGATTTTTTAGAAGTGTTTTGATAAAACTAGTGGATATTGGTTGGAAGCCAAATTCTGGGTGATTATTTGGTAGATTAGGCATGTGGTTTAAGTTAGAGGGGGTTAGTTGATTTGCTAGGGACTGGATTGTTTCAGTGAAAAAGTTATTAAAGGCACTATCTATTGTCACTGGGGAACTATGGGCGTAGTTAGCCGGGGTTGGGGTGGTGGAGTGACCTGGACAAAGTAGTTGATTTAAGCCTGCCCAAAACTTTTGAGGGTTGTTGTAGTGTTTTTGTAGGAGATTTTGATAGGAGCTTTTTTTATCCAGTAAAACAGACTTTTTTGTATCATTCCTGAGTTGACGATATTTTAGATGGTCAAGTGGGGCTTTGGTTGTTCTTCAGCTGGCCCAGGCTCTGTTTCTAGTTTTGATTTTTGCTTTGGTATCTTTTGTGAGCCATGGTGCTGTATTTGATCTAGTTTTTATTGTATGTGCTGGACCATGGGAATCAAGGATACTTAGGAATTTAGTGTTAAAGTGATCTATGGCTTCCTCTAATGTAGGATTTTTTAGTTTTGACCAGTCAACTGCTTTTAATTAATTTTGGAATACAGCAGCATCAAAGTTTTTCCTGCTTCTAATTGTTTTATATTTGGGCTGGTGAGGGTTTACTGCCTTATGTTTTATGATATAGGTTAGACAATGGTAGCTGAGGTCATCAGGGAGAGTACCAGCTGTCTACAGTTGGGGTTGGTTATTAACTAGGATCCAGTCTAGAATACTTTCCTTGTTGGTTGGTTTGTTTATCCTAGTGGGAGAGATTATGGTGTGTTTAAACCCAGAAAAGTTTATATGAGTGAGGTGGAGGTCGGAGGAGCAGGGGTGCCAGTCGGTGTTAAAATCACCAAGAACTATGGTTTCTTGGGGATAGGTAGTGGATAACCAGTAAAGGAGATCTTCTAGGGTATTTAGATTGTTGCCTGATGGAATGTATGCACAGACGATGTTCAAGTGTTTGTTTTGGTTAATCTGTAGCTTGATTATGTGGAGTGCCACGTTATTGAATTAGGGAGGTTGAATGGTGTCTCTATTAATGGTTAGAGTATTTTTGTAAAGGACTGCTATCCCACCTCCTTTCCTTGTAGCATGGTCTAACCTGTGAATATTGTATCTTGGAGGTAATATCTCATTGTCAGTAGTACTGGGTTTTAGCCAGGTTTCGTAAGACACATAATGTCTGGGGAGTGGGTTGCTAGGAGGGCGTGTAGGTTGGGAATCTTATTGTTAATACTTCTAATATTTAGGTGAAATGCTAGGAGGGAACTAGTGGGAGTATTCATGGGTAGCTTGACTGTGGAGATTGTGGTAGAGGAGTGGAGGTTATTGGGTGTGGGTGGGCCAGGGTTGGTATGAATGTTTGCATGTGTTATAAGGTTATAGTGACAGGATATTCTGAGCTTTAGCAGTTTGTTTATAAGCTTTATATAGTATTTGTCTTTAGGATTATGATTTGTGGCTGTACAGGGGTGGTATTTTATAGAAGGTGGTATATTCAGTGTGCAGGGGAAGGTAAAGTGTTTGGTGTTATGTGTGAAGTCATGGGTGTCTGTTTGACCATTTGGGTAGTGAATACCATGGTCAAGTGTTTGTTCATAGATGCATATGATTACAGCTGTGAGTCTCACAAAAGTTGCCTCTCAGTAGTTTTCAAGTTGTGAGCCCTTCATATACATTCGACAAATTCTATAAGATGAATGGATTTAGAGCACTTTAACATTTGAGGATAACATGTGTGAATGAAATTACTACTGTTTACTTCAGTACTAACTGCATCAGACAAGAGATAAACATGATGATAGGAAAGCATCATGAACACAAATACAGACCATAAAACTTTTAGCATGTTTGCAGAGGGCTGAGTTAGTAGGTTTAATTCTGTGGCCATGAAATGGGAAATGACTTACCATTTTGTAGAACTTTATACCAGGCTGTCATACGTAATCAAAGTTTCTAAATCATTAAAGGCTATTTGCAGGGACTTTTATAGGAAGGAAATATTTGTGTGATGAGTGAAGACCTTGGGTTTGTCTGTATGTATCAGCACAGTGAGTGGGACATTTAAAGGAAGTTAAGTAATAATTAATCAAAGTTTATGTCAAATATAAAGTCCTGAGGTCACACTGTCCAATGAGCCTGAGATATGAGTCGTCAGTCAGTAGCCTGACAGACAGTACTAACAATCATTTCCTAATACTCTATGACAGATTCATTAATTAGGTAAGATAATTAGGCAAGATTTCAGGAACTGGTATGGCTGACTGCGGCTAACACTTGGTGAGGTTAATCAAGAGAAGACAATAGTTTTCAACAGTGTAAAAAGATATACATTTAGAAACCTGAATCACATTAACAGCGCTGAGACATTTCTTAAATTCATATCACATTTTTTCTACTACTGAGTGTGAGCTCATCTACTACAGGGTACCTCAAATCATGTGACGAGAGGGTCTGAAAGAGACTGATTCATTAGCAAGTTAAAATAACTTGTCATTATTTGAAACTGATACTGCAAAGGTGCTTGCATTTCTTTAAAAAGCCAGTGAGATTGGAAATAAAGACCCCCATTAATAAGCAGCATAGCTGAAACACTTAATGTCCTTAAAGTGTCATTTGCACATATCCCATGGACCTCGATTATAGGGGGGTTTGAGGTATCATATAGTGAAAACGTTCCTACATTGCCCTACCATCACCTCCAGCACCCAACATCTTCCTACTTTTCTTTACTATATAACTTCTCTGATGTCAGTTGTTATTGTTTGAGCAGACACAGATGCATACCCTATACATGATCTGTAATCCCCCATTTCAATATATATCTGCCACAATTCCTCCAATACTCTATCCATGTTCCACCTCTTGCTTCTACATATGCAGCCCCATCCTTTCCTCATGCAGTTCCTTGTATATGATAGCAGACATTCTGTTCTGCACTACAGTCTGGCACCATATATCTGTTCACTTCTCTTTTCTTTAACCGATCTTTATTTATCCCTGCTAGTCGATCTTTATTTATCCCTGCTAGTCGATCTTTACTTATCCCAGCTAGTTGATCTGTATTTATCCCTGCTCCTTCCTTTCCTCCTTCATTACTTTCACTGCAGGCTCTCATTCTCTGAGTAACATGGAATATTCCAGACAACCTACACCTCTACAAAATGTAATATTCATTGTCTACTCCCACTTTCAACTTCTTCCTACCATTCAGGCCCACTTTATCCATTTTTTCTTTCTGTCTTGTTCTGTCGCCAATCCTATCTTTTTCCCTTATCAATCAGCCCTAAAATCCTCCTTTAATTCAGTTGTGCTTTCTGACACCTGCTGCACAAAAGTCCATGTTCCATGTTTTCTACCTCATTTTCCTATCTCCACTCATCCCTCCTCTCATTTTCTATAATACACAGTGCAGTGGAACCATATCTGTTGCCATCAGGTACCTACCAAGGACAGGTAGACCCTATCCCCTTCCACTGTATTCAGCTCCATCTTACCCAAACAAATCTGTTCCTTTTCCCCTTACAACAAAGTAAGACCACAGATCTTGCATTCTCCTAATTGTTTTTACTTTTGGGGTCATAGGTATGTGTTGAGCAGTCTACAAAACATGGCAAGAATCGCCATTTGGATTCATCTTATTCTACCTAAGAAAACACCCACCTTACTCATCCATATGTCTGAAATATTTAAAAGTTTGTCTGCTGTCTGCTGCAGTTTTTTCTGGAGATTATTTTTTAGATGGCAATTTTTCTTAAAGTTCCTTAGTACTCATCACACATCTGCCTCTATGAGTCAACTCTAAATATCCATGGGCTACAAAGACTTACCTGAATGCTGGATCTCAGTGTCACATTTTTGGTCATGCCTACAGTTATAACCCCTTTAACAGTATTAGAATAGTTGGTGCTACAAAAGTATATTTCAGTAAAACTTTTCTGCTTTCTTTACCTGATATGAAACATACACAAAACCTGTAAAGTGGTGCATATTTCATATTTTAAAAATAAGTAAAGCATAAAACAAACAATAAACATCATCATCATCAGCCCCCTTTTTCAAATTGTTTTTCTGCATGGAGTTGCGGTATCATGTTAACTATCACCAACTCACTCGATTCAATGCCACACTCCAGCCTTCTTCAACACTCATGCCTGACTGTCACAGATCTTCTTTCACTCAATCCATTCAACTCTTTGCTGGACATCCTCACTTCCTCTTACCTTCTTCCTGTCTACCCCAAATCTTCCTCACCAGATTGTCTTCTGCTTTTCTGCACATGCCCAAATCACCATAATCTGTTCTCTTTGATCTTTTCTGCAATTGGAGCTACTTTGGCTTCTGCTCTTATGTCCTCAGTTCTTCATCTGTACCATAATGTGTATCCTACCACCCTTCTAAGGCACATCATTTCCATCACAAACAATCAACATTATCCTTTAAGACCATCTATTATTACATTTGGCAAAAGTGTGCAAAGTGCTTAGTGTAACTCCTCAAATCTCTTGGTTCTCCCCTTCATTTCCTGGCTAGAGTACCATTTGTGTGAAGTCTGTGCAGTATGCATTCTTCCTTGGGTCATGACTTTTCTCCCACAGCCTGAAATCATGCTCTGTCTAAATTCATGATCCTCTAAATTCCCTGTGGGCATGCATGCCAAAGGGTATGTGCCTGCATCTGGTGACAGACTGGCATTTTTTCCAGAACTAGTTTCTCTGCTTTACTAAGAGTGCACTTATCCAACTTACTTTAACTCACCAGCTTCTCTTGTGTCTGTCTTCATGGACACCACAATGTTTAGCATCTTGATGATGGTTAAATATTTCTTTCATTAAAATATCTTTTCACGTACTTTCATTATAAATGACAGAACCAAGTCTGTCTGACAGTGAGTCGTATACTCACTGAAATGAAAATGCTTTGATAATCTACATATATCTAAATTATACCTAGCCATACTCCTATTTATAGGTTCATAGGTAGGTATTAGGCTATCGGTCCAAGGGCCTATGTTAGCCTAGCCAACAAGGTTCCCTAACTTACACCACTCAAGAAAGTGAATTTCCTGTGCCCATGTCGAGCAGAGCCACAGAAGTGACCCTGGGGTGTATTTCCTATTTCCCATCCACTCATCAAGAATTTTCTTGAGGAGTGCTAATGAGGAACTTTGCTTGACATAGATGGGTAGCTTGTTCCAAAGTATAGGAAGTCTCTGGGAAAGGAATCTATCCCTCCAGCATGTCCTGTTTATTGTGGTGACAAGGTTTAGGTCCCTAGAGCATGTAGCTTAGAGTGATTGGGATTTCTTTAGGTGTAGCATGTCCAACAGCTCTGAGTTTAACATAGCTTTATATGTTAGGCAGAGATCTCCTCGGAGTAGATGATATGCTACAGAGTAAAGCTGGGTTTTTTGAGATGGTCAGTGTAGGGCATCTATTTGAGGCCAGTAATCCTCTTTGTAAGGTACTTCTGTGGCCTTTCCAGCTGCTGCAGATGTCTTGTGAGGAACATTCCAAAAGGGGTGTTGTACTCTATAATGGGTCTAATGAGTGCCAAGTAGAGGGGAACAATGACCTATTTTTTCCTGGATGAGAACCCTTTTGTGATGAGGTGTGCCACATAGAAGGATTTCCTGACTACTGTGGCAATGTGATTATCAAAGGAGAGACTACTGTCCACCTGGGTCCCAAGGTCTCTTGTCACACATTCGGCATTAAGTAGACTGTCGTTTATGTGGTTGTTCATGTGTACAGAGTTTTTACCAAAGGCCATGACAATGCACTTATTGGCACTGAGCTTGAGGCCATGCCTCTGACACCAGGCATCTGTCTCAGTGAGGCCCTTCTGTAGGACTTATGTACTTGTTCCTTCTGTGGAATGTAGATCATTCTAGTCTTTCTAAAGTCTGAGTCTACGTGGTTTTGTAAGGTTTGTAAAATCTAAATAAATTACTTTTAGTTGACTTTTATTGCTGTCGGTGTACTGCTCAGCAGTACATTTGCTTTGGAACCATTGTATTCAGCAATGTTGAGATCTTTTAGGTGCTTCTTCTTCTCTCTCTTTACATATACATATATATATATATATATATATATATATATATATATATATATATATATATATATATATATATATATATATATATATATATATATATAAATAAAGAGAGAGAGATTAGATATACTGTAGCTATAGATACGTATATATCTATAAATGTCATAGTAAAGTGCATCTATTTCAGTAAAAGTTAACCATTTTTGCAATGTAACTCCAATCAGCACACCCTGATATTTTGTAAGTCTTTTCTTGTTCCTATAGTTGCATCACATTTACTAATTACTGGAACAGATAACTTGAAAACCAGTGTAAAACTGAAAAGTAGCAAAACCAAGAAACACATTCTACTTTTCGGTAAAGAAGGAAACAGCCACACTTTAGTTCGATTTAGCACTTTTGTTCTTTAATTAATTTAAACCACAACTTCTTCAGAATCTAAGCTTAAAACAATTAGACCATTTTAAAAAAGTAACAATTAATTACGTAAATATTAAGTGTCCAATAATGATGCCTAAATCAGTTTTTCAATGAATTCAAAAACACTGAGAAAATCATTGATGTACTAAGAGCTTGCTGGGCCCAACATTATGTAAAACATCCAATGACTTTCCAGAAATCAACTATTAGACAAATACGAAATAATAAAAAACATCAAATGACTTTCCAACAATCGGCTTTTAAACCAATGAAACATAATATTAAATCATCTAATGATTTTCCAGAAATTGGCTTTTAGGCCAATGAAAAGTAAAGAATAAAGAAAAACCATGGAAGTGCTGATAGCATAATATAGCTTAAGACAAAAAAAAACCTATATGAAGTAAAAATTTAAATAAAATAAATTAAAATAAAATAAACCAGACACAAAAGGATGCTTCTGCACCTCTATTATGTAAGGGAAGCAGTGTTGCTGTAGTACCTCAGGATGGCCTTGCAGGATCAGTAGTGTCTACCATTAGATGAATGTGCACTCACACCAGTGCACGTGCCTGTGCACGTGCGCACACATACACACACACACACACACACACACACACACACACACACACACACACACACACACATATAAATATATTTATACATGCACACTCATGCAATGCACACACACACACACACACACACACACACACACACACACACACACACACATATAAATACATTTATACCTGCACACTCACACAGTGCACACACACACACACACACACACACACACACATACACACACATACATAAATATATTTATACATGCACACTCATGCAATACACACACACACACACACACACACACACACACACACACACACACACACACACACACACACACACACACACACATTTACCTGCAGTCCATTCGTTCTGAGTCCTATGATGGATGCATATGATTACAGCTGTGAGTCTCACAAAAGTTGCATCTCTGTAGTTCTCAAGTTGTGAGCCCTTCATATACATTCGACAAACTCTATAAGATGAATGGATTTAGGGCAGTTTAACATTTGAGGATAGCACGTGGGAATGAAATTACAGTACTGTTTACTTCAGTACTAACTGCATCAGACAAGAGATGAACATGGTGGTAGGAAAGCATCATGAATGCAAATACAGACCATAAAACTTTTACCATGTTTGCAGAGGGCTGAGTTAGTAGGTCTAACTCTGTGGCCATGAAAAGGGAGATGACTTCTCATTTTCTGCAACTTTGTACCAGGCTGTCATACCTAATCAAAGTTTCTAAATCATTAAAGGATATTTGCAGGGACTTTTATAGGAAGGAAATATTTGTGTGAAGACCTTGGCTTTGTCTTCATGTATCAGCACAGTGAGTGTGGCATTTAAAGGAAGTTAAGTAATAATTAATCAAAGTTTATGTCAAATATAAAGTCCTGAGGGCACACTGTCCAATGAGCCTGAGATATGAGTCGTCAGTCAGTAGCCTGACAGACAGTACTAACAATCATTTCCTAATACTCTATGACAGATTCATTAATTAGGTAAGATAATTAGGCAAGATTTCAGGAACTGATATGGCTGACTGCGGCTAACACTTGGTGAGCTTAATCAAGAGAAGCCAATAGTTTTCAATGGTGTAAAAAGACATACATTTAGAAACCTGAATCACATTAATAGCATTGAGCCATTTCTTAAATTCATATTCCCCCAGATTCATGAAGCTTGCGCCAGGCGCAGGCGTAGCGTAGGTGGCATAACGCCAAATATGTCCGCCGAGCGATTCAGGTACGAACCAATCCCACGTGCACTACTGGCGTATGCCAGAGCTACACAGCCCTCAGCATAGGTATGCAAATCACCCCATGCGCAGTGTCGCACCATACTAATGAAGGCATACAGAGATTCACGAAGTGGTGCAGGCGTAGCGCAAGCCCATGGAAATGTAAACCAAAAAACACGGTTTACATTTTCCCAAACAGAACATCGGAGTTATGGAAGTGGACCACACGCATCTATTACAAAGTTAACATATGCCAGTGGAGAAATACACAGCCAATGGCACAAGAAAAGATACACAACACCTAAAAAACAACATTTAATGTCATGTCCACAGTAACGCACAGTACAACCGCAGGGCATGTGTGTGCAAACAGGAATACAAAGGAAATATATAAAAATGGCAGAAAATCGCAATGAAAGACAAATTAGGATTGCACCATAATATGCAATGGTAGGCATGGCACACCACAAGCAAGGCGCAAGGGTTGCCAGGGGCCCGCGACAGTGTTCGGCACTGTAACTATGAATTAGTAGTCAATGCCATGCAAATGAGGCAGGTAATACTGAATCACAAACGTCCCGCTGGATTAAGGATGTACCTGACGGCGCAGCGCTATAACACCGAGGAGTGTATCAAAGGTGATACATGACATCAGCAGAGGGGTGTGCCACCGTATCAGTAAGCACATTGGAGCAATGCAAATCTGGCCTGGCCGTTGCTAAGCAAAGCTGACGGACAGGGGTGGGGAGGAGGGTATAGAACCATTTAGGTGAGAGCACACATGGTGCCCGAAACCGCATGTGTACGGGGATGAACTCGTGCCCGAAACCCGGTAAGCGGATGCACGCGCCGTGAACAATAGCACAAACAGGAAGGTCAGGGGAAGAAAAGAAGGAAATGCCGAAGCAGGGTAACTGGCGTACTAATGAGCAATTAACACCAAACTACATACGGCAGCCAATCGACGACAGTAGACAAGCCTGCATGCAGAAACCTTCAAAACAGGATAGGGGAGGCATAGGATTGCAAAGAAAGGTGTGGAGGACCTGGAATGCAAAGATAGGAGAACTGTCATAGCAGAGCGACCTGGAATGCAAAGATAGGAGAACTGTCATAGCAGAGCAAAGCAAACCCACAGTAGATCGGCAATAGCACACATTACGCAAGATAAGTCAGGTCTAGGAAAGTACAAATGAAAGCAGGCAGCTGGATGCATGCCAGCAAATGGTAGGTGTAACGTGCACAAATGTTAACGGAAGGGCAGGAGGTAATTCACAGCATCCAAATGTAAAGGCAGCACAATAGCGGTTTCGTAAATAAAACACAGAAGATACCCTGTAGCCACGATCGTACATACACACCCTATGACATCATCAGTGTTCACAGCAGAACAGTATAAAGTGTGAAAGCACCCAACACACACCTGTGTATTCCCAAACACCGCACCATAGGTGTAAACAGACGGGGAACTTTTAAAATGTACATGTTGGGAGCTGCCATAGCTGTGATTCATCAGCATGTGTTACAGACCGACGGTGTTGTGGAGGATGATGCCGACAACCACCGTAGGCCTCGGAGGAGGAGAAGAGTGTTCAGACCAAGGGTAACCAAACAGGGGCTACATGATCTGGAGATAGTAGAGCATTACAGGGTGGACAGGGACATCTTACAGCAAATAGTAGAGCTGTGCCGGCCACACCTGAGAACCAGAAACAACAGAGGGGAACCCATCCCAGTGGACACGAAGGTATGTGTAAGCTTGCGAATACTAGCCACAGGTACCTTTCAAAGGCTAACTGGAGATATAATGGGGATCTCACAGGCATCGGCATCCAGGGTACTACACCAGTTCCTGGATGCCATGTTACCACATGCCAATGAGCATATACACTTCCCTCGAACTCGGGAGGAGTGGGCCAGCAATATGCGTCACTTCCACCATGTGGCAAACTACTCGGAGGTACTGGGTCCAATAGACTGCACGCACATACAAATTAAGTCACCACCCAGTGAGTATGGTAGGCGCTACATAAACCGCAAGGGATTCCACTCCAACTGCCAGGTCGTGTGCAATGCCCAGGGCATTATCATGGATGTGTGTGCTGGCAGCCCTGGAAGCTAC
This sequence comes from Protopterus annectens, assembly GCF_019279795.1. Taxonomy (NCBI): domain Eukaryota; kingdom Metazoa; phylum Chordata; order Ceratodontiformes; family Protopteridae; genus Protopterus; species Protopterus annectens. Next base: position 410,659,736 of record NC_056744.1, on the reverse strand, counting down.
CATGACTCCCATATCTGGCATGCCTCACAGCTGTATCAGGTATTTGTCAGGGGGGACATCCCACAAGGTCACCTTGTGTGGGATGCTGGCTATGCACTGGAGCCGTGGATGATGACCCCCATCAGAAATGCACACATACCAATGCAAGAACGCCATAATGAGGCACACGCATAAACCAGAATCATCATAGAGCGTGTGTTTGAGATGCTGAAATCACGATTCCGGTGCTTGGACACATCTGGTGGAGCCTTGTAGTACTCTCCAGGCATGTGTGCCCACATCTTCATAGTATGTGCCGTGCTACATAATATGATCCTGCGGAAACAGCTGCAGCAGGGTCATAATGGGGGAGGGCCTCACAGCCCACCACAAGTGCCAAGGCCAACACAGGCACAGAGGGATCCAGACCATAGACACACTGTGCCAGCCCCAGTAGGCAGATGGAGGCGTGCCCAATATGCCTACGCCTTGGCAAAGAGGGAACGTATAGCACATACTTTGACAGTGTAGGCTCCCACGGACTGACACCCCTCCCCACCTGCACATAGTAACATGGATGGCACACAAACACAACTACCTGTAAATTGTGATGTATAGGTGGCCCACTGTGGAATCCTACATAGGCAGCCCTCAAACATTGTACACGCAACAGCCATGGGAACACGGAACTGTCAGCACCTGAGCAGTAGATGCACCCATCAGCATCTGTCGGTGCTGCGTGTATAGGTTCCCAGGTACATCGGTAGGTAGATGCCAGATTGTCAGAGGCAAAACACCAAACGGGGCAAACAGTGACACCAGTCGCCACAACATCGAGTAAGCAACTGTCGCGTACTGGAGCAGAGGCAATCGTGGGAGCACATGTGTGTAAGCACTGTCCTACACACAGTCATCACGGATTACCCACAGTGTTACTGAGGGGCTCCACAAAATGTAATCATGGATGTAGTGTCAAGGCAGGGGATGTACCCATGACAGGCAGTAGTCACCCCGGCATGCTGCATCCACAGTCATATGAAGGTGTAGCAAATTATCGGGTGTACCTAATTGTGATATACATACCCAGTGCTGGAGTACAGCCAGTAAACATCACATGGACATACCATTAACTGGACCCATCAAGTTGTAAACTAACGGAGTCATCCATGTGAGTGTAGTGTGGAGTAATCGCTGTAGTGTACAGCACATACAAATTGGCATAATTCGTGTACAACCCCCAGATGTCCAAGTGGTACATACAGTGACTGTCGTACATGTTCCCGGTCCCACATCCCGCAAGGGATGTAACATAATCCTGACGTCACGGGTAATGCAGTCCGGATGCAGGTCATCAGAATATGTGTAGCACACATTAGTGGGAATAAGCGTTGCCCACAGCTGGTAAGTGATGTTTAAATACGACTATACGGATATGCTCGAAACAGGGCTAAGTGTCACCGACCACTGCGCAGATCACGGTCAATGATGTACAGAACAGGTGACACCAGCATTAGTCACCCCTGAACAAATAGCGCCTGCTCTGAAGGGTAAAACAACCACTGCCAGGAGTGGAACAGGCAGTCATGTACACAATCACCCAACACTATTGCTAGGCAAGATGTACATACGGTAGGGTTGCCACAGTTCAAATGACCAATGTGGGACATATGCCAGATGTCAGCAGGACGACACACACCCGGCCAGGACGAAAACCAGAACAACAGTGTTTTGCATAGATAAAAAGCTTATAGTCTAGTAATGGTCGCAGGTACGTGTTCCGTGTCCTGTAACATGTAGGTGGGTCAGATACAGAATAAGTGTGTCATGCAACTATGACATAAACTATAGGGGAATATGTTTGTTCCAAAGTCGCAGGACATTTGCTATGTTCACAAATATTTCGCAGGACACAACTGCACAAAGAGGGATTGTCCCTCGCAAAGTGGGATGGGAGGTAATCTTAACCTATGGCAGGTGTGTAATGTGACAGGTACAGACACAAACGTGCGGAGTCTTGGAAACACAGTATACACTGACAAATACACAATGAAAGGCATAGCGTGCCTGTCACCACCCCTGTCCGAGATATGTATATACATATATATATATATATATATATATATATATATATATATATATATATATATATATATATATCTACACATATATAATACAGATAGAAAGGGCGATAGTGTGATATATGTCGATATACAAGGGGTCACTGGCATCTGCAAATATATAGATAGGTCGACGACATTCTAAACACCTTTGAGGTACAAATAAACAGGATACCGACAACCGGCACCTGTCAGCAGCTTATTCTGTTGGCATTACATATTATGGGTGGGGTTGTTATAGTCCATACTCCACGGTGAGGGGTGTTCCCATTCACATTTGACTATTACCTGTATACAGTCATATGGGGATTATTATTTTGGACATGAAGTGACTACAGGTATGCAGTTGTACATTACACAAGTGTGAAGGGCTGTTCCTGTAAATATGTACAGACCATACCTCTCAAACTCTTAGAGCACCGAACCTGCGCAAAACCTACATGATGGGGGGACAATTAGGGACACATTTGACGATTGCTCTTACAAGCTTAGAACGTTGATAGAATGCTAGGTTTTGCTTTAGCATGACTTTTCTGCAGGTTGTGGAGTCTTATACTCAGGATATTTCTCATTATTTAGTGATGTCAATCCTCAGCTATTTACCACAATGGTGCAGATTGTCGGAGGCACACACCAACACTATGGGGTGAACCTGTGGTCATTCTTAGGGTTGCCACCTTTTCAACTGCCCAAAGTGGGACATGTTCTGTAGGGATGCCAGATTTTCCAGGACAAAACATACCTACAGCCGTGCATAGTATAGAACTTTAACCTTTTTTTGTACATATAATAGCTTATTCTAGTAACATTTGAATTGCTTATGCTACTTCACATAACATATTGAGGATTCATATATAAAATAACTGTTTTATGTGACTATTAAAGTAAATTAGGAAATAACTTTGTCCTAAACTCTCAGGACATTTGCTATGTCTTGATTTTTTTCACAGGACACAACTGCCTACAGAGGGACTGTTACTCACAAAGTGGGACAGGTGGTGACCCTAGTCATTCTGTGAATATCCAGACGGTTGAGTGGTATAGCACGGACCTCTGTAATATGCTGTTGTGTTCTGGCACAGCAGTAGCTCAGCATTAAAGACTGCAGTCGGAACGTGCTGACAGACAGTTGGGTTTCAGACTTCATACTCCAGACATTAATGCCAATGTGCAAACTGTTATTCTATCAAATGTCTATGTTTCTAAGAGCTATCTTTACAGATTGTCCCTGTTTTTGGACCTTTGTCTCACTTATATTCATGGCTCTGTCCAGATATCTTGCTCACACAGGTTGACAGGTACGGTCAGTCATGACTGCACACAGTGTCCCTCACACTTGATCAGGGTTGACCTGTTTACTTCAGTGTCTTCCTCACCCTCATGCCGTTTTCCACTTTGCAAATGTGTGCATTATATTCTCCCTCCTATTCGTGTCTGGACACATGCATCACGGGAAGGTATTTTATCCTGGGTGGTAGGTTATGCATGCCCACTTAGGGCTGGACAGTGTCATGGACCTCCACTGTACATTCTGACTTGTGTCCAGATATCTACTGGATTGGACATCATGTCGCCATACCCATTCTACTATTTACACAAGTTGGTCATCCCATGAGGGATATCCCAAAAATTGGACTAGACCAAAACAAGTTAGATAACAAAGATTTTTGTGGCTTCAAGAAAACATGCAGGGGGTTTTACATGCAGGGGATACATGGTTTGCAATCCTAACACTGCCTAGGGTGACAATGCCTACTACATATGCATAAGGGTCACTGTGTGTAGCTGTTTCTGCAACAAACCAGTGGACCAAGTACGGCTGGATTTGGTGGACGTTCTGGTATGGTGGCAGGTTGTGTGTTGTGGAGGGTATGCTGGGTAGGCTATTATGCATCCAGGTGTGTTGCGTTTGTTATGGCCAGTTCCATTAGGACCCATCTGTGGGTATGTGACGGTGCCGTATCTATACATTTGTCTCGCATATTTCCATATTCAAATGTTTGTGGGATTGTGATCTACACTATGGCCTGTCTGCTTGTCTTGCAGCTGTTTCTACATGTGGTTGTGTTTCTTTCCACTTCACCCGCTGCCTCCTCGTACACCTCCGGTTCACCTTTTCTGCATACGACACATGAGAGCACTACTTTGGTTGTTGGCCCATGACATGGCCAGAGTTACACATTGACTACCCTACATGTGTCGGGTACCTTTATGGTTGTGTGGACTACCCTGCCATGTTTGCTTTCCACATGCTATACCTCACGCACATAGGTACACACCCATACTTCACTTTCATTACTTGTTTGGTTTATCCGGGTACTACCCGTTTGACTGTGTCACATACACGTTCGGATTATACAGCTGCCTTCCGGATTTTGCCAGCCTGTTCTACTCATTGGTAGGATGGCACCTTTTCCTATGTCCAAGCTATTCCTTACACATGTCCAACTGTTGTGGACAATGCCTCCCCACAGTCGACGGTTGTGTTTCCACCTTTTTAATTGACCACAGTGTGACATAGGGTTACCACCTGTCCCACTTTGTGAGGGACAGTCCCTCTTTGGGCAGTTATGTCCTGACATGTAATTGTAAACATGGCAAATGTCCTGAGATTTTAGGACAAACTTATTTCTTATATTTTATGTGATAGTTGCATTAAACAGTTATTCTGTATCTGAAATACCTGAATGTTATGAGAAACAGAATAAGTAACTAAAATGATACAAGAATAGTCTTTTCTGTAGACAAAACAGTTACGTTCTGTCCTTTGTACTGGCCATGGGTATGTGTCGGCCTGTAAAATCTGATGTCTGTACCAAATATGTCCCACTTTGGCCATTTGAAAAAGTGGCAACCCAACACAGCATATTTTACAGGCCGACACATACCCAAGGTCAGTTCGGCAGATAGAACTTACAATTCTTGCCTATATCTAAGGTTATTCTTGTAGTATTTCGCTATCTTATTCTGTTTGTTATGATATTTGTGTAATATACGTCCAGTGAAATATGTTTAATGCAACTATTGCATGACGTCTACGGAAGAATTATGTCCTATATTCTCTGGACATTTGCCAGTTTTACATGTTTGTGTCAGGACACATCTGCCCACAGAGGGACTGTCACTAGCAAAGTGGGACAGGTGGTAATCTTGGTCGACGGTACAGATCATACTGTTCCTTTCGGCCTACATGTGTCCATATTGTTATGGCTGTTTCTATGCTCCTTCTGTTTCGTTTACATGCGTATGCTATTTCCAATCACATTTGGTATGTGAAATACGGAATACCTTTTCTATGTGACTATTACATGACTTGTGGGATATGATTCAGACATATGGTCACTACATATATCTACATTTCTCCTCGTGTATTTTGTTATGGACACATATGCACAGCTATGTTCCCTCCCTCACATTATGGGTCGGCTGGTGACCCTCTCCGTTGGACTGGACGTACCTACTGGAAGCGCGCTAACATATGATACATTTCACTTCCACATGGTATAGCTATCAACACTACGTGGGACTACGGGCACACGGTTTTCATGTCATTTGTTCATGGGTAGGGACCCATTATTCCCTACTGTGCATTTGTGTTTGATTCTTCATTTTCTGTTCGCAGGGACTATGCGCTGCATATGTTTTAGTATCCACGGACAATGATAGGTACGATTACTATTGCTGGCGGAATATAATATTCAGCAGTTTAGGTTGCTCCTCGACAGCCGACATTGACACGCCTCCCTGCGCAACTTCGATACGCCCCTTGCACTCGCGCACGTTTCCTATGCATGTGGCTGTGGCGGCTGCGCGCCTTCATTAATATGCATATGGTGCGACTACTCCATATATACGCCGCACAGCCGGCGCAAGCCTTACGCCGAGCTTCATGAATCCAAGGGATTGTCTTTTTTCTACTACAGAGAGTGAGCTCATCTGTTACAGGGTACCTCAAATCATGTGACGAGAGGGTTAGAAAGAGACTGATTGATTAGTGAGTTAAAATAATTTGTCATTATTTGAAACTAATACTGCAAAGGTGGTTAATTTTTTTTAAAAAGCCTGTGAGATTGGAAATAAAGACCCCCTAATTAAAGTCAAGTGTGAATATTCACAGCTACTGGGGTTTGCATTTTTTTGGCCTGAATGTAGCCATAAAGACATAAAAAGTAAAAAGTCATGGGCATTCAGAAGCAGTATAGCTGAAACACTTAATGTCCTTAAAGTGTCATTTGCATATATCCCATGGGCCTCGATTATAGGGGGGTTTGAGGTATCATATAGTGAAAACGTTCCTACATTGCCCTACCATCACCTCCAGCACCCAACATCTTCCTGCTTTTCTTTACTATATAACTTCTCTGATGTCAGTTGCTATTGTTTGAGCAGACACAGATGCATACCCTATACATGATCTGTAATCCTCCATTTCAATATATATCCGCCACAATTCCTCCAATACTCTATCCACGTTCCACCTCTTACTTCTACATATGCAGCCCCATCCTTTCCTCATGCAGTTCCTTGTATATGATAGCAGACATTCTGTTCTGCACTACAGTCTGGCACCATATATCTGTTCACTTCTCTTTTCTTTAACCGATCTTTACTTATCCCTGCTAGTCGATCTTTACTTATCCCAGCTAGTCGATCTGTATTTATCCCTGCTAGTCGGTCTTTACTTATCCCAGCTAGTCGATCTGTATTTATCCCTGCTAGCAGATCTGTATTTATCCCTGCTAGTCGATCTTTACTTATCCCAGCTAGTCGATCTGTATTTATCCCTGCTAGCAGATCTGTATTTATCCCTGCTAGTCGATCTTTACTTATCCCAGCTAGTCGATCTGTATTTATCCCTGCTAGCAGATCTGTATTTATCCCTGCTAGTCGATCTTTATTTATCCCTGCTAGTCGATCTGTATTTATCCCTGCTAGTTGATCTTTACTTATCCCTGCTAGTCGATCTTTACTTATCCCAGCTAGTCGATCTGTATTTATCCCTGCTAGCAGATCTGTATTTATCCCTGCTAGCAGATCTGTATTTATCCCTGCTAGTCGATCTTTACTTATCTCAGCTAGTCGATCTGTATTTATCCCTGCTAGCAGATCTGTATTTATCCCTGCTAGTCGATCTTTACTTATCCCAGCTAGTCGATCTGTATTTATCCCTGCTAGTCGATCTTTACTTATCCCAGCTAGTCGATCTGCATTTATCCCTGCTAGCAGATCTGTATTTATCCCTGCTAGTCGATCTTTACTTATCCCAGCTAGTCGATCTGTATTTATCCCTGCTAGCAGATCTGTATTTATCCCTGCTAGTCGATCTTTATTTATCCCTGCTAGTCGATCTGTATTTATCCCTGCTAGCAGATCTGTATTTATCCCTGCTAGTCGATCTTTATTTATCCCTGCTAGTCGATCTTTATTTATCCCTGCTAGTCGATCTTTACTTATCCCTGCTAGTCGATCTTTACTTATCCCAGCTAGCAGATCTGTATTTATCCCTGCTAGTCGATCTGTATTTATCCCTGCTAGCAGATCTGTATTTATCCCTGCTAGTCAATCTTTACTTATCCCTGCTAGTCGATCTGTATTTATCCCTGCTAGTCGATCTTTACTTATCCCTGCTAGTCGATCTGTATTTATCCCTGCTAGTCGATCTGTATTTATCCCTGCTAGTCGATCTGTATTTATCCCTGCTAGTCGATCTGTATTTATCCCTGCTAGTCGATCTGTATTTATCCCTGCTAGTCGATCTGTATTTATCCCTGCTAGCAGATCTGTATTTATCCCTGCTAGTCGATCTTTACTTATCCCTGCTAGTCGATCTGTATTTATCCCTGCTAGTCGATCTTTACTTATCCCTGCTAGTCGATCTGTATTTATCCCTGCTAGTCGATCTGTATTTATCCCTGCTAGTCGATCTTTACTTATCCCTGCTAGTCGATCTGTATTTATCCCTGCTAGTCGATCTTTACTTATCCCTGCTAGTCGATCTTTACTTATCCCTGCTAGTCGATCTGTATTTATCCCTGCTAGTCGATCTTTACTTATCCCTGCTAGTCGATCTGTATTTATCCCTGCTAGTCGATCTGTATTTATCCCTGCTAGCCGATCTGTATTTATCCCTGCTAGTCGATCTTTACTTATCCCAGCTAGTCGATCTGTATTTATCCCTGCTCCTTCCTTTCCTCCTTCATTACTTTCACTGCAGGCTCTCATTCTCTGAATAACATGGAATATTCCAGACCACCTACACCTCTACAAAATGTAATATTCATTGTCTACTCCCACTTTCAACTTCTTCCTACCATTCAGGCCCACTTTATCCATTTTTTCTTTCTGTCTTGTTCTGTCGCCAATCCTATCTTTTTCCCTTATCAATCAGCCCTAAAATCCTCCTTTAATTCAGTTGTGCTTTCTGACACCTGCTGCACAAAAGTCCATGTTCCATGTTTTCTACCTCATTTTCCTATCTCCACTCATCCCTCCTCTCATTTTCTATAATACACAGTGCAGTGGAACCATATCTGTTGCCATCAGGTACCTACCAAGGACAGGTAGACCCTATCCCCTTCCACTGTATTCAGCTCCATCTTACCCAAACAAATCTGCTCCTTTTCCCCTTACAACAAAGTAAGACCACAGATCTTGCATTCTCCTAATTGTTTTTACTTTTGGGGTCATAGGTATGTGTTGAGCAGTCTACAAAACATGGCAAGAATCACCATTTGGATTAATCTTATTCTACCTAAGAAAACACCCACCTTACTCATCCATATGTCTGAAACATTTAAAAGTTTGTCTGCTGTCTGCTGCAATTTTTTCTGGAGATTATTTTTTTAGATGGCAATGTTTCTTTAAGTTCCTTAGTACTCATCACACATCTGCCTCTATGAGTCAACTCTAAATATCCATGGGCTACAAAGACTTACCTGAATGCTGGCTCTCAGTGTCACATTTTTGGTCATGCCTACAGTTATAACCCCTTTAACAGTATTAGAATAGTTGGTGCTACAAAAGTATATTTCAGTAAAACTTTTCTGCTTTCTTTACCTGATATGAAACATACACAAAACCTGTAAAGTGGTGCATATTTCATATTTTAAAAGGAAATAAAGCATAAAACAAACAATAAACATCATCATCATCAGCCCCCCTTTTTTCCATTTTTTTCTGCATGGAGTTGGGGAATCATGTTAACTGTCACCAACTCACTCGATTCAGTGCCACACTCCTGCCTTCTTCAACACTCAAGCCTGACTGTCACAGATCTTCTTACACACAATCCATCCACCTCTTTGCTGGATGATCTCATTTCCTCTTACCTTCTTCCTGTCTGGCCCAAATCTTCCTCCCCAGATTGTCTTCTGCTTTTCTACACGTGCCCAAATCACCATAATCTGTTCTCTTTGATCTTTTCTGCAATTGGAGCTACTTTGGCTTCTGCTCTTATGTCCTCAGTTCTTCATCTGTCCCATAATGTGTATCCTACCACCCTTCTAAGGCACATCATTTCCATAACAAACAATCAACATTATCCTTTAAGACCATCTATTATTACATTTGGCAAAAGTGTGCAAAGTGCTTAGTGTAACTCCTCAAAGCTGTTGGTTCTTCCCTTCAATTCCTGGCTAGAGTAACTTTTGTGTGGAGTCTGTGCAGCATGCATTCTTCCTTGGGTCATGACTTTTCTCCCAAAGCCTGAAATCATGCTCTGTCTAAATTCATGATCCTCTAAATTCCCTGTGGGCATGCATGCCAAAGGGTACGTGCCTGCATCTGGTGACAGACTGGCATTTTTTCCAGAACTAGTTTCTCTGCTTTACTAAGAGTGCACTTATCCAACTTACTTTAACTCACCAGCTTCTCTTGTGTCTGTCTTCATGGACACCACAATGTTTAGCATCTTGATGATGGTTAAATATTTATTTCATTAAAATATTTTATCACGTACTTTCATTATAAATGACAGAACCAAGTCTGTCTGACAATGAGTCGTATACTCACTGAAATGAAAATGCTTTGATAATCTACATATATCTAAATTATACCTAGCCATACTCCTATTTATAGCTTCATAGGTAGGTACTAGGCTATCGGCCCAAGGGCCTAAGTAAGCCTAACCAACAAGGTTCCCTGACTTATGCCACCCAAGAAAGTTAATTTCCTGTGCCCCTGTCGAGCAGAGCCACAGAAGTGATCCCTGGGGTGTATTTCCTATTTCCCATCCACTCATCAAGAATTTTCTTGATGAGTGCTAATGAGGAACTTTGCTTGACATAGATGGGTAGCTTGTTCCAAAGTATAGGAAGTTTCTGGGACAGGAATCTATCCCTCCAGCATGTCCTGTTTATTGTGGTGACAAGGTTTAGGTACCTAGAGCATGTAGCTCGGAGGGATTGGGATTTCTTTAGGTGTAGCATGTCCACAGCACTGGGCTTGACATAGCTTTATATGTTAGGCAGAGATCTCCTCGGAGTAGGTGATATGCTGCAGAGTAAAGCTGGGTGTTTTTTGAGATGGTCAGTGTAGGGCATCTGTTTGAGGCCAGTAATCCTCCTTGTGAGGTACTTCTGTGGCCTTTCCAGCTGCTGCAGATGTCTTGTGAGGTACATTCCAAAAGGGGTGTTGTACTCTATAATGGGTCTAATGAGTGCCAAGTAGAGGGGAACAATGACCTCTTTTTTCCTGGATGAGAACCCTTTTGTGATGAGGTGTGCCACATAGAAGGATTTCCTGACTACTGTGGAAATATGATTATCAAAGGAGAGACTACTGTCCACCTGGGTCCCAAGGTCTCTTGTCGCACATTCGGCATTAAGTAGACTGTCGTTTATGTGGTAGTTCATGGGTACAGAGTTTTTACCAAAGGGGATGACAATGCACTTTTTGGCACTGAGCTTGAGGCCATGCCTCTGACACCAGGCATCTGTCTCAGTGAGGCGCTTCTGTAGGACTTATGTACTTATTTCTTCTGTGGAATGTAGATCATTCTCGTCTTTCTAAAGTCTGAGTCTACGTGGTTTTGTAAGGTTTGTAAAATCTAAATAAATACTTTTAGTTGACTTTTATTGCTGTCGGTGTACTGCTCAGCAGTACATTTGCTTTGGAACCATTGTATTCAGCAATGTTGAGATCTTTTAGGTGCTTCTTCTTCTCTCTCTCTTTACATATACATATATATATATATATATATATATATATATATATATATATATATATATATATATAAATAAAGAGAGAGAGAGATTAGATATACTGTAGATATATAGATACGTATATATCTATAAATGTCATAGTAAAGTGCATCTATTTCAGTAAAAGTTAACCATTTTTGCAATGTAACTCCAATCAGCACACCCTGATATTTTGTAAGTCTTTTCTTGTTCCTATAGTTGCATCACATTTACTAATTACTGGAACAGATAACTTGAAAACCAGTGTAAAACTGAAAAGTAGCAAAACCAAGAAACACATTCTACTTTTCGGTAAAGAAGGAAACAGCCACACTTTAGTTCGATTTAGCACTTTTGTTCTTTAATTAATTTAAAAACAAAACTTCAGAATCTAAACTTAAAGCAATTTTGCCAGTTTAAAAAAGTAAGAATTAATTACGTAAATATTAAGTGTCCAATAATGATGCCTAAATCAGTTTTTCAATGAATTCAAAAACACTGAGAAAATCATTGATGTACTAAGAGCTTGTTGGGCCCAACATTATGTAAAACATCCAATGACTTTCCAGAAATCAACTATTAGACAAATACGAAATAATAAAAAACATCAAATGACTTTCCAACAATCGGCTTTTAAACCAATGAAACATAATATTAAATCATCTAATGATTTTCCCGAAATTGGCTTTTAGGCCAATGAAAAGTAAAGAATAAAGAAAAGCCATGGAAGTGCTGATAGCATAATATAGCTTAAGACAAAAAAAAACCTATATGAAGTAAAAATTTAAATAAAATAAATTAAAATAAAATAAACTAGACACAAAAGGATGCTTCTGCACCTCTATTATGTAAGGGAAGCAGTGTTGCTGTAGTACCTCAGGATGGCCTTGCAGGATCACTAGTGCCTACCATTAGATGAATGTGCACTCGCACCAGTGCACGTGCCCACATGTGCGTGCACACACACACACACACACACACACACACACACACACACACACACACACATACAAGAATGCATACACACACGTGCACACATGTATATATATACATATATATATATATATATATATATATATATATATATATACATATATATATAGTCTGTAGTTGTACTTCCTGCTATGGGTCTAGTTTGTAGAGGAGGCAGTACCCCCTTCACATATATCTCATTTATTAACTAATTACTCACTTACCAGGGTAAACCCGTTAGGTACAAGTGCCTCTTCCAAGGACAACCTGACAGCATTGTCTGATTAAGCACCTAGCTCCTCGTCATACAGCAGGCAAACAGAAAGTGAAAGGATCAAACCTGTGACTACAGGATGAAGGTCATGAGTGGCTCATAGCCTTAATCCTATGAACTAAATTGCCATAAGTATTAAAATAAGGACGTCTTATACTGCATGTATGTCCTTTTCAGAACACTGACTGCAAATGAATAGGCTACTGTTTGCAGGCTGAGTCCTTAAACATTTTGAAAATATTAAATCAAAACAACACTCCGCTTCTGAAAAGCATATAATTCACAGTGAAATGGAAATATCTCCGAGGGCAACACTGAATGCAGAATATTCTGGACATGAACTTAAACCTTATTTGACTTGACCTGTCAGAAAACTTGCACAAGAAATTCAAGATTTTCCATTTAGTCAAGCTAATGCTCTCACAATTTGCAAAACTCCCCCTCTTCTGAACACAAAAACATCTTGTTGCTATCCCTACACTGGCTCACTATCGGTAATTGTTTTTACAGCTGCTTATCCTTTTCCAAATTAATGTTTTTATATTTCTTATTATGAATAACATGACAAAAGCTGAGGAAGGAGTGAACGTACATTCCTGCGATTACAGCAGCAGGCTCTGAAGAAGCTAACGTCTAACTTGAATAACAAAACACTTGGGATGCTGAATTACTATGCACTCTAGAAAGTGAAACTTGACAAGATGATTCATCAGGACACAGTGAAAAAGATTCCTGCCAAAATGCAGATAAATGCTTATGAAAGCATTTACAAGCATCCCTTTTCCTTGCAATATGACAGACACAGAAACATTCACTCGAGCCCCCTCCTTTTGCTGCAATCCATTCAGCCATTAAACAAGTGCTTCCTATCTGTGGCCTGAATAGCCAGGCTGTGATTCAAAATACAAAGATGCTATCAGATTTTAAAATCCATCTGCAGTACCAGCCATCAACAGTCAAAAGATACACAAAACAACATGTCATGACCATTTGCATATGCCGCCTTTCATATTCAGAAATCAGTTTGTTACAAGAGATGTGCACACATGTCCAGCATCACTTTCTCCATGGGAAGTTACAGACGACTATACTAATGTACATATTTCATTAAACAGCAGGATTCATCCAAGAGATAATTTCAGATAAAAGCAGTCACTTTCTTCCTGTGCCATCTCCCATGTTTATATTTCAAAAAATGTGTTCTATAAAGTGTATCAGAATATGTTATAGCTGCTGTAGGGTAAACCTTACAAATTTATTTCAAGAAAAATCAGTAACACGAGCAGCTCATACAGAATTTTATCAGACAATGGGAAGGATTTAATAAATCTTATATGGCTCGCTGAAACTGTGTGCACATTGTGCCACCACATGCACGTGACAGCATGCCAGTTTGTATTCAGTAAGCAGCTCTACTTGATTTGTAGAGCTGCACAAACATGGTAAACATTGTGGCCTGCTAATTACTGCATAAGTAGCTGAACTGTATGCTAATCAACCAGTCCAAGCTGGCAGAACTATTCAACAAGCTACAAAGCGATTATGTACACTTAGTGCAGTCTTTTGCCTTGTATTCCAAAATGTATTGGAATACAGCCTCAGAAACTACACTGGAGAGAAATAATGTTAGAGGCTGCTGCTGCCCTTCTGCATGTGCATGTGCATGTGCAACAGGCTCAAGTCTATGCTGCTGCTGCTGCCCTTATGCATGTGCATGTGCAACAGGCTCAAGTCTATGCTGCTGCTGCTGCCCTTCTGCATGTGCATGTGCAACAGGCTCAAGTCTATGCTGCTGCTGCTGCCCTTCTGCATGTGCATGTGCAACAGGCTCAAGTCTATGCTGCTGCCCTTCTGCATGTGCATGTGCAACAGGCTCAACTCTATGCTGCTGCTGCTGCCCTTCTGCATGTGCATGTGCAACAGGCTCAAGTCTATACTGCTGCTGCTGCCCTTCTGCATGTGCATGTGCAACAGGCTCAAGTCTATGCTGCTGCCCTTCTGCATGTGCATGTGCAACAGGCTCAACTCTATGCTGCTGCTGCTGCCCTTCTGCATGTGCATGTGCAACAGGCTCAAGTCTATACTGCTGCTGCTGCCCTTCTGCATGTGCATGTGCAACAGGCTCAAGTCTATGCTGCTGCTGCTGCCCTTCTGCATGTGCATGTGCAACAGGCTCAAGTCTATGCTGCTGCTGCTGCCCTTCTGCATGTGCATGTGCAACAGGCTCAAGTCTATGCTGCTGCTGCTGATAGGCCTTTGGAAAGGAGGAGAAAGGTATTCAGAGCCCATTTAACTTTTCATGGTCTGCATGAAGTGGAAACAGTAGAGTGCTACAGGGAAGACAGAGACACACTTTTGGAACTCTGCAATCTCTCTTGTTCTCACCTGAGAGCAAGGGCAAACTGAGGAGAAATAGTACCTGTGGAGACCTAGGTATGTATAGCACTTAGAATATTAGCTATAGTCACCTTTCAGTTACCCAAAAGGGGACATGCTGGGGATGTCACAGGTATCAGCTTCCAGGATCCTACACAAGTTTTGTTACAGCATGCCAGTGACTATTTATATTTCCCCTACCCTGAGCACAGAACTAAAACTATGCAGGAGTTCTACCCTGTAGCACACTTCCCTGAAGTCTAGGGTACCAAAGACTGCACCTACATTGAGATCAAAGCACCACATGAAGAACAGGGAAGGGTTTACATTAACAGAAAGGGGTTTGATTCCATTAACTTTCAGGTTATGTGTAATGCCAGGGGAATCATCCTGAATGTATGTACTGACAACCCTGGCAGTTACCATTACTCACATATTTGGCATACCTCACAGCTCTACCAGATATATTCCAGATGTGATGTCCCAAAAGGCCATTTACTGGGGGATGCAGGGGATGCACTCAAATTATGGCTGATGACACCCGTCAGAAATGCACACACACCTACCGATGACTGCTATAATAAGGCACACTATTAAATATGAAACATCATATAACATTTGTTTGGGCAGTTGGAGCTATGGTTTCAGTACCTAGGTACTTTGGGAGGAGGGGCTCTGCAATACCATTCCAGCACTTGTGCTGAAATTATCACAGTCTGAGCTATACTACACATATCATCCTGAGAAAACAGCTGAAGCAGGAATACCAAGGGCTAGGAACAAATGTTCCACAATGACTGACACGCTCACCACATCCACACACAGGTAAGAAGTCAGAGGGGGCATCCCCCAGCTGTTGTGGGTGCTGGTAGAAGGAGGCATGCACAGTATACCCTCACCCTGGCCAAGAAGCAATGGATAGCACACATGCTCACCATCTAAGGGGTACACCTTTCATCCTATGCACATACATAGAGTAAAATTGATGCCAGGCAAAGCTCACAACCATTACTTACCTGTGTAATGGTTGTGTACTGCTAGCATTAGACAGAGTCAAGCCCGAATGATAACAGTGGTAACTGCAGTACTATCACGGTAAGTGTTTAACCTGTAATAGAAAAATGATTGTGTAAGAAAATAAATGAATTTTAGTTACCTGCATACTGTTACTTGTAAATGTATCTAACTAGAATGTTTGTGAGTTGTCCAACAATGAGATCAATATGTGATGTGACTGACTTTTGTGATATACATTTATGTAGTTTAACAACTAACATGTCTCATGCATCTAAAATACCCAGTACAGAAAAAGGAGTCCAAAGTCTACTTACCCCTACATTCTCACAAGTGGATCGATAAGTGTGGCTGTTGTATCAACGATTTCAAGGTAGGAATCACAACAATAAAATGTTGTAATAATTCAGAAAAACATTCCAAATGACATCACAAGTATATATTCTAAGCACTCAGTTAGCTATCCACCATGTGTATCAGACATATACATATGTATCCCTGAATCCAAAAGATAGAACAAAGGCAATGACACGGTAATCATCATCTGCACAGGGTGGGGGGAGGGGCAGCAGGACAATGCCGACACTAAAGTAGTGAGTGTGTGCAAGTAAGAAACACAGGCAGGCAGGAATATTGATAATAACAAACGGCAACTGAAACAGGATGACCTGCAGCCCTCATTAAGGTCTCATGTAGCTGGTATGTGTAGAGGTCTATAGGGGCACTCTGTGTGAAATGTGTAAGTGTCTACATGAACACAGACAAGCTCTGTGCTAACTCTACATCCTAGCATGTTGGACAGATGTGAGTTGTACGTGGCAGAACAACGAACAACCAAAAAGGAGAGACTCGATTGAATAATACTGAAACAATACACCAAAAAGTTCAGTCGGAGGCAGAAACCGCAACCACACAAGATTTATTGGAAGTAGATATTAACGCCAGCTGTAACTCAGTTAAGCACATTTTCGTCGGAGAAAGCTCTCCGACTTCTTTAGATAATACAGGTGTAACTCAAAGGACCATTTAAATACCAATTGCATAAAGTGTTAAATAAGTTAATTAATGAGTAATCATCGATTAAAGCAGCAAGGTGTAATGTATACATAGGTTGTATAGTAAACCAGCCAATATAACTTCCATACCAACATAAAACAATACAGGATATAAAATATAAAAATTGTTTGGTAATGTTTAAAAGACAATATTGTATTACTTGATTATTTAATATTTAAAAACAATAAATAATAAACCCCAAGCTAGCAATCTAGTTAAAAATGTGTCAAACTGAATAGATCATGAACTCACATGTTGTATACACATTTGTATAAATATACCTAGTATACCACAAAAGTGTATTTTGTGTTTAAAAACATGTATTGTTACCATACTAATAAAAAAAATATCCAGTGTATACATCATACATATTTTGAATAAACATTAATAAAAAATGTATAAACATTGGAAAAAACATGAGAAAAAAGAGCAACATAAAAAGCTTGTATACATATTAGTATGTGTACTTCACAACTTAGCTGCTCTTAGCTTAAGAAGAGGAACAATAGATATATTGTCATTCAATCCTGGTGTCCTATTGGCTTCCAATATTATTTGCCAATAAGTTTCTCGGTACTCCAGATTAGTTTCCCAAGGGCCACCCCTGGCTTCCCTAGGAAGGGTTTCCAGAACAAAAAACAAAAACTTTGCTCAATTGCAAACTAAAGTATGTTTGAATAGAGCATTTTTAGGGTTTTGTTTTTGGATTTCATACATGTGCTCATATATTCTATGTCTTAGATGTCTCTCGGTTTTTCCGACGTAGAACCCTTCACATATCTGGTACATAGCAATATATACTAGCCCTTGTATATTACAATTGGAATAAGAAGATGCTGTAATCCATCTATTCCTAGCTGAAATAAATATTTTCTCAGTTTGTGAAATGCTGTTACATTGTGAACAGGCCCCACACTTGAATGTGCCCTTACATTGGTTGGAAAATCCATTAACCAACCCTTCGTGTTCAAGTATGGTTTTAATGTTGCTACCCTTCCAAAAAACAGTTTTCACTGGCTTCCCTTTAAGGTTAGGGAGATCAGTAAAATCACTAAAAATTTCCCATTCTTTTTCTACTATATTTCTGATAATGCCAGCATTAACGCTGTAATCTATAACGAAGGCTCTTTGTAGCCCCACTGGTGTTTTTGAAACATTACCAGAACCTGTTGAAGAATGTATATTCCCAATACCTAGAATGGGTTTGTATTTGTTATTCCTACCTTCCCTCACCTCATTCTGTATGTTGGTAATGAAATCATCTGGGTATCCTCTTTCCCGAAACATTTTTCTTAATTTTTGGCACTCTTAGAGATGTAATCATGTTCATCAGATGTCATTTGGGATGCCCGAACAAATTGCCCCTTGACTATCCCCTTCTTTTGATATAGGGGATGGGAACTTGTGTACTGGATGTAGGTGTTGGAAAAGGTAGGCTTCCTATATATGGTGGATTTGAAGCCTGTTTCATCAACATTTAAGGACACAGCTAAATAGTTGACTTGCTGTGCTGTAACCTAGTGGGTTAAGGTCAAGAAGCTAGTACTTTGATTCAGATATATCATAAAATCATGTAGTTGCCCTTGGGTCCCTGTCCAAAAAATGCAGATGTTGTCCAAAAATCTTGTGTATAGGTTCCAATATTTGCTAAATTCACTGTTAGTAATATATTTTTTCTCCCATACAGAAAGGACAATGTCTGCATATGTGGGGGCACAATTGGCCCCCATGGCAATGCCATTTACTTGTTTATAGTATTCTCCTGAGAAATATAAATAATTGTTGTGGAAAATTAAATCAGCCAATTCCAAACTTAAAACAACATCATTGTCCGTGATACCTGGAGTACTTCTAAGTGCTTCTTCCAACCAGGCTAAGCTTATTTCATGAGGTATGGTAGAAAAAAGATCTACTACATCTATAGTAAGAAATAGTAAATCGGGGACATTTAATTCAGTTGTTATTTTACCCCAAAATTCCCAAGAGTCTTTTAATAAATACCTATTTTTACCCCAGATTTGTTTTAGTTTCCAATCCAAAAATTTTGATAGGAAAGAAATCTTGTAACCCTCAGAAGCCACAATAGGTCTTGGGGGGAGGATTGCTGATATCCTTGTGAATTTTGTGTACCCCAAAAAGAGAGGGTACCCTGGGGGGTTTGTTCTCCAGATATAAATAAATGTTGTAATCAATGACCCCTTGGTCAAATAAATCTTTGATAGCTATATAAATTTTTTTGTATGATATGTTTATCTCATTAATTGATACTTGACTGTATCGGTTTTCATCCTGTAGTATAGAATTAATTTTACCCTCATACACAATCTTGTCCATGAGGACAATACCACCCCCTTGTCAGGCTCCATAACCCAAACAGTAGAATTCTTGCTTAAATAAGTAAGTAAGGCTTGTTCAGACTCATCTAGGTTAGATGTAAACTTCCTGTATTTTAGTCTGTCCCTAATTTGTTTCTCGAGCCTCAATTCAAGGTTTCTCAACTGGGGGTGAATAGGGGGATTGAAGGTACTGGATCTTCTAGGTACAAGATTGTCCTCGTAGGTAGGGTTGGTCCCTAATAAATTCTCCAGATTGAGTTTCCTTATAAAGATTTTGAGATCCATTATGACCTGGGCTATATTACTAGTTTGATTGGGCACATATTTAAAGCCCTAAGTAAACAAACTAAAAAAAGTTTCTGTCAGAGATAAATTACTATAATTGAAAATGTGAAAACCAGATCTATTTGTGACTTCAAAGTTGTCACCTCTGAGGCAGTCAATAATGGGGGGGTACAGAGGTTACCAATTCTTGTTGTAGTTGTTGAAGCCCCCTCCCCCCGTCTGCTGGTATGTTTCCCTGTAAAAATGGTTGTTGTTTGTATTGTTGGTTCGGTTGAGAATCCTTTCCGAGCACCTGGGGAGAGGCTCACAATTTCCATCACCACTGTCTTCTCTCCCCCCACCACCACCACTAAGTGTATCAATTAATGAGATAAACATATCATACAAAAAATTGATATAGCTATCAAAGATTTATTTGACAAGGGGTCATTGATTACAACATTTATTTATATCTGGAGAACAAAACCCCCAGGGTACCCTCTATTTTTGGGGTACCCAAAATTCACAAGGATATCAGCAATCCCCCCTTAAGACCTATTGTGGCTTCTGAGGGTTACAAGATTTCTTTCCTATCAAAATTTTTGGATTGGAAACTAAAACAAATCTGGGGTAAAAATAGGTATTATTTATTAAAAGACTCTTGGGAATTTTTGGGTAAAATAACACCTGAATTAAATGTCCCCAATTTACTATTTCTTACTATAGATGTAGTAGATCTTTTTTCAACCATACCTCACGAAATAGGCTTAGCCTGGCTGGAAGAAGCACTTAGAAGTACTCCAGGTATCATGGACAATGATGTCTTTTTAAGTTTGGAACTGGCTGATTTAATTTTCCACAACAATTTGTTTATATTTCTCAGGAGAATGTTATAAACAAGGAACTGGTGTTGCCATGGGGGCCAATTGTGCCCCCACATATGCAGACATTGTCCTTTCTGTATGGGATAAAAAATATGTTACCAACAGTGAAGTTAGCAAATATTGGAACCTATACACAAGATTTTTGGATGACATCTGCATTTTTTGGACAGGGACCCAAGGGCAACTACATGATTTTATGATATATTTGAATCAAAGTACTAGCTTCTTGACCTTAACCCACTAGGTTACAACACAGCAAGTCAACTATTTAGATGTGTCCTTAAATGTTGACGAAACAGGCTTCAAATCCACCATATATAGGAAGCCTACCTTTTCCAACACCTACATCCAGCACACTAGTTCCCATCCCCTGTATCAAAAGAAGGGGATAGTCAAGGGGCAATTTGATCAGGCATCCTGAATGACATCTGACGAACATGATTACATCTCTAAGAGTGCCAAAAATTAAGAAAAATGTTCCGGGAAAGAGGATACCCAGATGATTTCATTACCAACATACAGAATGAGGTGAGGGAAGGTAGGAATAACAAATACAAACCCATTCTAGGTATTGGGAATATACATTCTTCAACAGGTTCTGGTAATGTTTCAAAAACACCAGTGGGGCTACAAAGAGCCTTCGTTATAGATTACAGCGTTAATGCTGGCATTATCAGAAATATAGTAGAAAAAGAATGGGAAATTTTTAGTGATTTTACTGATCTCCCTAACCTTAAAGGGAAGCCATTGAAAACTGTTTTTCAAAAGGGTAGCAACATTAAAACCATACTTGAACATGGAGGGTTGGTTAATGGATTTTCCAACCAATGTAAGGGCACATTCAAGTGTGGGGCCTGTTCACAATGTAACAGAATTTCACAAACTGAGAAAATATTTATTTCAGCTAGGAATAGATGGATTACAGCATCTTCTTATTCCAATTGTAATACACAAGGGCTAGTATATATTGTTATGTGCCAGATATGTGAAGGGTTCTACATCGGAAAAACCGAGAGACATCTAAGACGTAGAATATATGAGCACATGTATGAAATCCAAAAACAAAACTCTAAAAATGCTCCAGTCAAACATACTTTAGTTTGCAATCGAGCAAAGTTTTTGTTTTTTTGTTCTGGAAACCCTTCCTAAGGAAGCCAGGGGTGGCCCTTGGGAAACTAAATTGGAGTACTGAGAGACTTATTGGCAAATAATATTGGAAGCCAATAGGACATCAGGCTTGAACGACAATATATGTATTGTTCCTCTTCTTAAGCTAAGAGCAGCTAAGTTGTGAAGTACACATACTAATATGTATACAGGCTTTTTATGTTGCACTTTTTTCTCATGTTTTTTCCAATGTTTATACATTTTTATTAATGTTTATTCAAAATATGTATGATGTATACACTGGATATTTTTTGTATTAGTATGGTAACAATACATGTTTTTAAACACAAAAAACACGTTCGTGGTATACTAGGTATATTTATACAAATTTGTATACAACATGTGAGTTTATGATCTATTCAGTTTGACACATTTTTAACTAGCTTGCTAGCTTGGGGTTTATTATTTATTGTTTTTAAATATTAAATAATCAAGTTATACATTATTGTCTTTTAAACATTACCAAACAATTTTTATATTTTATATCTTGTATTGTTTTATGTTGGTATGGAAGTTATATTGGCTGGTTTACTATACAACCTATGTATACATTACACCTTGCTGCTTTAATAGATGATTGCTCATTAATTAACTTATTTAACACTTTATGCAATTGATATTTAAATGGTCCTTTGAATTGCACCTGTATTATCTGAAGAAGTCAGAGAGCTTTCTCCGACGTAAACATGTTTAACTGAGTTACAGCTGGCATTAATATCTACTTCCAATAAATCTTATGTGGTTGCGGTTTCTGCCTCTGACTGAACTTTTTGGTGTATTGTATGTGGTAGAGGTATCAGTTCAGCATGATCGACCCCAACCATGAGAACTGGCTCTGCCAAGACATGCACAGGCACATCTGCAGCCATAGTCAAATGTGATGGTGCTAAATGAATGTGAGCGATGATTGCTGAATGACCCTGTGATCTTCCATGTCTCAGTGTGGACACCTGAATGATGCTGGAGCAGTGGAAGTAGTGCCATTATGAGAGTGGGATCAGGCATGGCCACATCAACTATCACCAGATGATGTTGCTGCCTTACGACCACATGGATGCTGTCTGCCTTTGAGGAGACATTCCATCACAGACACTGCTCATTTCAGCATGGCATTTATGCACTCCATTGAGCTAGCCACATGATGGATGCAGTCTCGCACATGTCCTTTGAGGCCTTAGTGGAACATGCCTGTGCCTCCATGATGGTCCTATACATATGTTGAGTAACACGTAATGACACACCAGCTTCAGATAAAGGGCATACAACAGTACTCTTGCAAGCAACCATACCGACCCTCCTGTGTGGCATCTCACTAACCAGAGTCAACCAGCACTGCAACCACAGTAAAGACACTACCCTAATCAGCTGTGTCACCCTCAACCTGTCCACTATCTGAGGGCTCAGTGGAATGGGTATATATAGGCAAACTGACTGTGTCTGAAGGAAATCCAGGGGATGTGTGAGTCACAACCCGAACTGTTGTATCCCCCTTGTGTGCCTCCATTTGGCCACCATCATCAGCAGAGCCTACTGATCCTCCGACATCAAGTAGTAGGAGTCCTACACTTCCTCTGTTGGGATCACTTGTGATAATAAGCAAAAAACACAGGAATGAGATTACTATTCCCCTAAATACTAACTCAAAATATATGAACAAGTAACACTGGTCACACAATTGCAGATAGTACAGCAAAACAGACACTCATTACACCCTCCTCCCACATATAGATACTATATCAAATAATGCTTAGTAATAAGAAAAGAAACACTTGCTTATCATGTGCAGATGTCTCAACACTTTGCAGGGAGGATTGTCCTGGAAGAAATGAAGCAATGGAAAGATAGCAATTAAGCATCACAATGTGAATAATACAGGGACAGTGACTCCACTATCATATGTATGCTCTGTAAGAAACAGCTCTGATTGAAACTTTTCTGAGCTGTCCACCCACCCCCATGTCTATTGTCACCCTTGTATAACTATGAATTATTGGTAGGCATACATATAATACATGTATCACAAGCAGTAGCAGCCAAATTATATTTTATTCTACAAGACAATATAATGTTGCCATATGTAATCCTTCCTGGAGTCAGTTCCTGGGACACACTTGGCCGTCCACCCACATCAGTACCAACATCAATCACATGGTGTGAAGGCTCTCCTGAGCTGTCAGGATTTCTGACATTGGGCAGGAACTACTAATTTGGTGTCAATGGTGGCTCAGTAGCAGGACCAAGTCCTGCAGCCAATTGTCCTCAGGCAACTGCAGCCACCTTCCTCCATGTCAGTGGCCCAATGCCACACCAGATCATAATTGCAGCCACGATCACCAACTGCATTAACATCAGCAACTGACTGGTTCTAAATGTCCTTTCTGGCAGTCATATCCACCCTGCCTCTCTCAAGTAGGCATGCTCCATGGCACCTCAGAGCATTGATGATGACCTCATTGGCAGCCTCACTAAGGGTTTTTTGTGGATTTGCTGGCTTGGGTGGCATTATCCTATGTGACACAAAAGAGTGAAGGACAAAACCCATTACTAGATCATAACTAATGTAGTTTTTCCCAAAAAATCAGGCTGTGTACCCATTGTCAAGACGAAGTACTTAGGACAACAGAATGATAGACCATATCCACACACCCTCCAACACAAATGTAAAGGTCTGGACAAACACCCAAGCTGTCAGCATTTCTACACTGAAAACTGCAGTTATGTCATTGATTACTGGATGACAATTATCATTGCTAAATAGTCAAGAATGCACATTAGGAATGTCAGTCACTTATCAATGTGCCCATTACTGCTGTGGAGGTTGCCCTGGAGAAACTGAGAAGTCTAACACCACTATCAGTCACATGCTCAACCCCTTGCATTGATGACAAACATAATTACAGTTCACTCCAATCCCAGGTGAAATTGCAAAAGCAAATGGTAAGAACATACTTGTGCTGAAAGCATAACCTGTATATCTCACAATTGTAAAGCCCTGCAAAAACTGCATATGCCAACAGTGAAGTATAATAAGTGCATACAGATCAACCTTCATTTTCCTACTGGCTATATAAATACATTTCTAAAAGCTTATAATCTAATGCAAACATACCTTAGCAAAATAAGTGGTTCTCTGCAGAAAAATCTCCTTCAGAAAATACCAGGTTTTGGTTTTGTCTGAAAACAAGTCTCTTCACCTTCAAGTTCATTACCTACACGGTTGCCTGTTCATAGTGTAGATTCAGCCCTCAGAGCACTGTGAAGATGCAAAATGAGGTGTGAACTCATTAGAATTGCTTAATGCAAATTTCTGACTTTGAGTAGCAGATGTAAACATAGTGTAGCTTCTACACATTTGTTAGGCACTTAATGGCTTGCCAGTATGAATGATTAGTGTCAGTGAGGATACACTTGCAAAGTGTGGAACTAACTGCCGTGAGCTTTTAAATAAAACCATACACCACGTGCATAATGTTTTGACCATATTAACAGAAGTACTCTGCCTTTGCTGAAAACTGTTGTTCATTGTTATGTATTTGTATCACACCTTTAATAGGGAATAAACTACAGATTGCATGTATGATAGTAAAGCAGAGATAAGGGAAGAATGATCAGAATACTAAGAGAAGACAGGCACATTTTTGCAAACATATTAATAAATAATTGTGTGTCTCTTATCTAAATATGTTAGCCGCACATGTACAACCAAGAATGTCCAACTGTATGAACTGTTAATACTGGATATGAAATGTGAATTGCTTGTATGTACATGATTTAATTGGTATTGCAAAGCTGTGTCTGTGGCAAAGAAAGATAACCCACCACAACTGTGTTGTGTAAGAGCAATAGGCTGATGATTCAAATCCAGAGCTGTCTAATTGTTTAACTTTTGTTTCCCTTTTTCTTTCCTTTACCATGTGTATAGCACATCGCATAGCACAAACATGATTCACTACTTAAGGAAAAAAGTAAAACATTTAATTTCAGTTTTCTTATAAATCACAAATACATTTTGCAGCATTATGTGGTGGTCAGCATCATTGATGGCGATGATGGCAGTAATTCCACCTGCTAGCTGGCTGTCTCTCTGGCACAAGGTGTAAATACTGTAAGCTAAAACAGAGAGAACAGAGGTAAAGTACGGTCCAAGTCCCACAGTAGATATTTTTAGTGAGAAGGGTCATAATGAGTACTCACAGAACTTAGTATTGCTTTTTCCATGAGCATGTCGGTTAGCTATGTGCAAACATGGTTCAACACTAAAGGAAAAATTTAAAAACAAATTTAATTTGGTTCACCTTCTTTCATGAAAATATGCTCAACGGTGATGCATGGCCAGTAGCACTCTGGACAGTTCTGAATGTAGAAAATACTCCTGCTCCCTCTGTTTCCCTGTGGCACAAGATGTAAGCTCTATGAGTTCATGATCAAAGCAGAAATGAACCAGGGTTCAAGTCTAGCACCCTCTACTCTTTAGTAAGGGTGTTCCATCACAAATCTTTGATTGTAAATGTACTACTATATACCAATAGCTATGTATAGCAGGTTGACAGAAAGGTATCATTACTGCTTCTATACACATACTTTGTAGGTATCATATGTATTCTGTGTGTAACTGGTTTAGTATGATGACGATTATGTAATAAAAAAGTTCAGTTGCATAACTCTGATGGACACAATAGTTTACTGACAATATTCTACACCCCTCCCATAACCCAAATATAACTGCAAAACAGAATGTATTGTCAGGCATGTATCATAACTCCAAACTCTATTGCTAAAGTCATGCAAGTCTATCCATATTCCATATAGTGTCAGACATTAGTCCTGCATCATGCTGAGAATGCATAAGCCAGGACCTTTTAATGTCACACATATACAGGCTTAATTGAAGTATAGCACCAGTCACTATTTAAGCTATATATCTGTAATGACATCAGTGGGCAGACACTTCATCTGTGGCAATGAGGAATAATCACCTATGTGGAGATGTATGCATTCCCTTTTATATACCTTTGAATCCCACCTTGTATAAATCATTTTTAACAGTGTTAAGTCCACACAAAATATGTGCCAGGTCATCCCATTGATCCTTCCAAAGTCATGGCTTAAAAGCCAAGACCTTTAGATTTTAAGTGTTGACCACTGGATAAAGTGTGACCAGGCATAGCATCACACATGCCATAAATCAATGCCAAATGTCATCATCACTGCTGTTTTCCATGAACTCCCTTCATCTTTGTTTGGCAATGTTTCTCTTTGCTTACCGTCATACAAATGTGGTTGGCATGGTTGTGCATGTTTGCACATTTGTCATAAAATGTGATATCACAATTTGGCAGGAAAACATTTCTTCTGTTGTTGGAGGACTTTTGCAGTAATGGCAGGAGATGGGAAGGATGACACCAAATTCTGGGCACAGAGGTGGGGTGTGGAGGAGTCAAAAATCTTCGTTGAACTCGTTGCGAAGCACTACAGCCATACGCTGCTGCAGAGGGACTATAACAGGTTTCAGTACAAGGCTGAGGCTTGGAACAGCCTAGCCAAGGCTGTCTCTAGTACAACTGGCATATCATGCACTGGGGAGCAGTGTAGCCACCACTACAGTGACCTCAAGATGCACAAGCAGACACAACTCGACCTGTGGCTGGATGAGTTTCAACTGGTAACAACCCTGAGTTGTGTAAGTATACAGATCAAATAGCTTGAAATGATATGCAGTGGTGTAGATAGCTAAGTGATGTATGCATAATTCTTTCATGCCTCTTTTATTCTCATTCCTTATTTTACAGCTGCAGAGGAAATCACAGCACACTTCCTGGCACATGCTGAGAGACTGGAGTGACTCAGAGAGGTGAGGGCTATATCTGAAGCACAGCTGACCTTGATTTTAATAAATATATTGTGATTTTATAGATCAGTATTGACTTCAGCATGCGTAGTTTAACTCTAACAACAAGCATGCATGCTTTCATCTGTAGATCTTGGTAATAGTATCGAGCAAGTGTAATAGTGCATTCAGATTATGTGGGTTCAATTCCTACAAGTAACCTATAGATTCACAATCAACAAGTATCATTTTTAAATTTGAAATACTGCAATATTGGCTTTAATGCCATGTTGTTAAGTTCTAGTTCTTTAAAAGCACTTTAATTCCATGTTGTTAAGTTATGTTCTAGTATCTTTAAAAGCATATATAGAATATGTGCATATTCCAAGGATTACTTGTAACAATTCACAGTAGTTTTTGGGACTATGAAAGCTCTATAACAACTATAATAATAAATGGATATTTATTATAATAAAGCATGAATGTTACATATGGTTCTAATCATTTATTTTCTTTTTTGTCTCACCCCGTCCCTTATCTCTCTCTCTTTTATTTGCATGTGTGTGGGGTTACTGGGATGACACTGTTCTGATGTCATAACTTTCTGCCAACAAACCAAATGCATTTCAGCACATGGAGGTGGACCAACTGTTGTGCTGGAATGACATTGCTTTGATGTCATACCTTTCTGCCAACAAACCAAATGCATTTCAGCACAGGGAGGTGAAAACTACTGTGCC
Organism: Protopterus annectens; assembly: GCF_019279795.1. Classification (NCBI taxonomy): domain Eukaryota; kingdom Metazoa; phylum Chordata; order Ceratodontiformes; family Protopteridae; genus Protopterus; species Protopterus annectens. The sequence goes on along the minus strand of NC_056744.1, from coordinate 410,631,551 downwards.
GCAGCCTGCCAACCCTCCACCGGCTGCTTCACCAACACCCAGTACCTCTGGGACACAACCTGGCAGTATTGCCTCCACAGCCCCTTCCGTATCTGTTCCATATTCATTAAGTAGCATTGCCCTGGCTGGTGGTGCAGTGGTACCCTACAGGAGTACTGGTGGGGGCAGTGCTTTAGTCACCTGCCTGGAGCTCCCAAGGATGGTGCATACACTAAAAGATCCTGGCCTTTGTGCCCACATCAGCCACCTGGAGAGGTTGCTCATTAAAATAGAAAAGAGACTCCCATATCAAGCAGTCTCACAGGCAACTGAAGAAGGTGACAGTGATGACAGTTCTGAGGGTGAGGACTAGATTTTCACTGTTCCCATGCTTGACAGGCATGTACCTCTGATGTCTCCTAACTATCCCCAATCATGGTGTCCCCTAACCTTTTCTGTCCATCACCATCCCCATGTCTGTCTTGCATGTTCTGTTTTCCTGCACCTGCTTCCTCTCTTACCCCACCTACCTTACCTTCACATTCCTAATATCTTCCTCAACATTCCTCTCTTTTTGAAATCCAAAAAAATGGACACCTGTCCCAAAAAAAAATTGTTCCATACATAGCTCTCTACATCCCATATGTGTCTTCTCAACACACTTGATTTGGTCCTACTGGCTATACAACATCATTGCACTGTTGTCGCCCATCTGTGTTGTGGTGACAGTACAAATTCATTACATTTTATGTTCACGTGCACATTACTATGTTGAAGAAGTGGATATCTATGGTTCTTTCCCAATTCCTTCCTGCAAATTCCTGTATTGCTTCCCCTTTGCTCTTCCCTCTGCTTGCCACCTCATTTCACCACTTTCCTATCAATTTCACACATTTGATCTGGTCAAAAACTAGAATCAGTCACAACACACTTGGCCAGAAATGGCCCATAAAGAAGCCTTCACTTTTGTTCTCTGAATTTGCACTGTGTCTGTTATTGTGCACCAATGCCAAGTGACAGTGAGTTACTGTTCACGTCCTATGGAAAAAAACAGATATGTTTTTGCCATCGGCTGGAGAAGTCCAGTTATCTATTGCAATCTTGCTTAAACTCATTGCACTACAGGAACACACAGTTAAAGCAGAGTAAAGGCACTACTTTGAAACAGTTATTCTGACAGTTCTGTAGACTGCTGGATGTAACAAAATGCAATTTCCTCTTTGGAATGTTTACATAAATTACTTGGCTAAAGTTTTTTTTATGCCCACAGCATTAAGGGTTTGATTCCAGATGCATCTCACATAATTTCTTAGTGTGATGTTGTATGTCTATGATATGTTTAATCTTCCTTGGGCTCAAGCTTAATGCCAAGAAATGTATTGTTATCCCCTTTGGGAAAAACATGTACCCATGAATTACCACATATCTGGCAGTACACTAAACACTGAAAGTGTGATGAGAGACTTAGGGACACAGGTGGACAGTGGTCTCACTTTCAATAACCACATCACCACAACAGTCAAAAAATCCTTCTATGTGGCGCACTTCATCACTTAGGGCTTTTCATCCAGAAAAAAGGAGGTCATTGTCCCACTGTACTCATCCCTCATTAGACCCATTATAGAGTATAATGCTCTGTTTGGTATATACCTCACAAGACATCTGCAGCAGCTGGAAAGGCCGCAGAAATACCTCACTAAAAGAATCACAGGCCTAAAGCAGATGTCCTATGCTGACTGTCTAAAAAAACTCCATCTATACTCTGTGGCATATCATCTACTCAGAGTTGATCTCTGCTTAACATACAAGGCCATGTCAAACCCTGAGCTGTTGGACATGCTCCACTTAAAGAAATCCCAATCCCTCAGAGCCACACACTCCAGGGATCTAAATCTTGTCAAACAAAACATGCTGGAGGGATAGGTTCCTGACCCAGAGACTCCCCATACTCTGGATAGACTGCCCATACATGTCAAGTAGAGTGCCTCCTTAGCCCTCTTCAAAAGGAACCTTGATGATTGGATGGGAGATAGGAAATTCACCCCTGGGATCATGTCAGTCGCCCTGCTAGACAGAGGTCCAGGGAAGTAAATATTGTGGGAAGAAATATCCAGGGAATTGTTATGGCTAGGCTTGTATAGACCCTAGGGCCGATAGCCTAGTACCAACCTATGAACCTATGAACCCACATATTAACATTTGCCACAGTTATGGGTTTTCATGGGGATATATTGGATACTGGCCAAAAAAGAGTATTTGAAGTGACATCCATCCACACAACTATGAGATATTTATCCAGCCTTGTTCTGCTTGTCATAAGCCTGTTGTCCCTCTCCTAACCCTTCTTTACCCACTTATCAGTCACTTCCTGCTACAGAGCAGGCACGTTAAAAATGAGAACACACCAAAACATGTCCAAGAATGTTTCATTACACCAAGCATTGTTGTGTGTATGTGCATCTCTCCTTGTACTGACCACTTTACACCTACCTCTCTTCACATGTGTGTATATATTAGACTGATTAATGTAAAGGTCATCTTATGGCTTCTGCTTACTGACATGAATCTACTTATGAATAATACCAATATGTTACCTTAATTCAATGGGTTATCAGTGCTCTTATAGTGTGCAAGTGTCACCAAGCATTGTTGTGTGTATGTGCATCTCTCCTTGTATTGACCCCTTTACACCTAACCCTCTTTACATGTGTGTATATATTAGACTGATGAATGTAAAGGTCATCTTATGGCTTCTGCTTACTGACATGAATCTACTTATGAATAATACCAATATGTTACCTTGATTCAATGGGTTATCAGTGCTCTTATAGTGTGCAAGTGTCAAAATCTGCTGTAGGAGTCCCTTTGTGTCATGTTCAGAGGTCTCATTTCTGTAATTATGTTGCTTATCCATCTGTATACCCCTTCTCCTACATAAGTATGATACATTGTATCTGTTGCTTGTCCATCTGTCTACTCCTTCTGCTACATAAGTATGATACATTGTATCTGTTGCCTGTCCTTCCGTCTACTCCTTCTGCTACATAAGTATGATACATTGTATATGTTGCCTATCCATCTGTCTACCCCTTCTCCTACATAAGTATGATACATTGTATCTGTTGCCTGTCCTTCTGTCTACTCCTTCTGCTACATAAGTATGATACATTGTATATGTTGCCTATCCATCTGTATACCCCTTCTCCTACATAAGTATGATACATTGTATCTGTTGCCTGTCCATCTGTCTACTCCTTCTGCTACATAAGTATGATACATTGTATGTGTTGTCTATCCATCTGTACACCCCTTCTCTTACATAAGTATGATACATTGTATCTATTGCCTGTCCATCTGTCTACTCCTTCTGCTACATAAGTATGATACATCTGCCTTTCAAATAAACTATAAAGTGGGCCAGAATTGACATAATTGTGAAATAATCAGTTCCCATATGGCAACATTATATTTCAGATGTCCCACATCTTCTTCAAGCAGATGTACATGGCATTGTCACTCTATATCGCCTCTATCCTTATCTCATACAATTCATGCTACAGAGCAGGACATATTCAGATTGAGAAGACATGTCATACCAGCATACCATGATCATGAAAGTGTCAGGACAGTTCCTCCTATGTCATCTACAGCCTTGTGTCTGCCATCACTTCCTTTGTCTCATTAGAATATACTGTAGCATATTTAGTAAGATGATGGATTAAATGTTCTTCTAATATGATGCGGAAACTGTCCTTACTGTGAAGAAGCATACAGCACACACTTTGTAGGATATCCAGCCCTACACAAATAGTTAACATATCTGCTGAATCATAATAATAATTTCAAAAGATGTACCACCCCTTGTCATTTTTAGCAAGCTGTATACACAATTAACTTGTGATTTGCAGTGAGGCCTACAAAACAGCTACTAGTTGTACAAGTGTATTGAAGAAGGCATTAGTGATATAATTTGGGGAAGGCACATACTTTAGTGTAGTCATTGATAGTCACATCTGCAGTCCTGATCACATTTACTTAGCTAATGACATCCCAATACTATTTGTAAAAAAGAAAAGAATCATCTGCATTTCAACCCTGGCTCACCTGTGCTCTGATCAGAAGCGCACTGCTCTTACACACTGTGCCACAGAGAAATCTTGGCAAGAGATGGATTCTCCACATGCAGTACTGTCCAAAGTGCTGATGGCTGCACATCACCACTGACCCTGTTTGACCGCAAGAAGACATATTAAATTATTTTCCAGTGTTACACTTAAACTGAGAACTGTGGTTGCTCTGTGCTTAATGTCATACAAGCAGGGAAGGCAAGGTAAACAGTTATTTATGGATAAAACTTTGGCCAGTACATTGCAAAGATAGACTACAGCATACAAATCATACTAGCAATCCAGCAATTTCTCCTATTACATATGTTACAAACCTGACACATGAAACATTCACAACGACAGATGTATTTTGCAGTTAACTCCATTCAGGTCAGTTACCATATGTCCTTATTTGTGAACAGTTTGGCAAGCACCACCAGTGGACAATACTACTTCACAAGTCCAAGGTGAATTTCTGAAATTCAAATCACGCATGCGCTAATACTTTACCATCATCCATGCAAATCAGCTACTGTGAGGAGGTGTATAGCATGTCTAACTCTGGTTACTGGTCTTTAATGCTCCAATACATGGAAATGCATTCATAAACACAAGAGAAGGGCAGTGTCGTGTGCTTGACTGAACACGTACATCCCGATATTCATGTGTGCCCTGCAGTAATGCATTTGCAAATGATATATCAGGACTTGGGCCATTGTCAAACAGACTCCAGAATTACAGAGTGTAACTGCATTGCTACATATGGTATGGGATTATAGTGACACTGGACATTGTTCATCCATGATCATATCCCATTGATATAGTCAGTAACTTTACTAATGTGGACATACCTTCATCGAAATATGAAGACACATAACTCCATCATTGCACTACTGGTATTTCCACATTGTATGTTTGTGTGCATGTGTCATCTACACAACATTCTGAAAAACAGATACATGTCTGTCTCATTTTGCAATATATTTTCATGGCAGCTTATTTGACCTGGGTTGCCCGGATGTATTTATAAGAACTTTTGTTAATGGCACTCACTCAATCATATCACAAATCCTGGCTTTGCAAACAAGTCATGTAACAGTGTATGTTACCTGCAACACTATGATGATGTCATCCTCTATAAAGTGCAGTCTGACACTGTTAAAGGTAGACTTCTGTAGTGGTGTGAGTGTTGAGTACTGTGTTCTCCCACTTGCATAATCGGATAGGTAGGAGGTTCTAATCTCACACCAGTCAACTTGCATGTGTGCTATTAGCCTGGCAGATAGCACAGAGGACTAAAACTGCAACCTGTTAATGAGGTACTTCAAGTGGGAAGGGTGCAGGGTTTGAATGTTTCTGTCTTTATTTACCTCTGGTGTGACATTAAGCAAGTAATTTAGCTGGAAAATGCTTTGGAGCAATTAGGAACTTGTGCTCGGCTCCTTAATGAGCTCCAGGATTGTATACCTAATAATCATGAATGTGATGTCATTGCTTGCCAGACATTTGTTATTGCATAGCTGGTTAACTCCAGAAAACGTTATGGCAATATTATCCGCACATTATTTTTAATGCAACACAAGTAATTTATTCTTCAAGAGCAGCATTTGCAGATGAAACACTTAAATACAAAGCTCTTTGCCAGCAGAAACCTCTGCATTAGTAATAGTTCTCTTTAATATGAAGTTATTCAGATAACATTTACTTCTGCAGAGGTTGTGTATATCATAGCTCTCAGCCTCTTGGCACAAACAAATCTGGACAAAGTCAAAAATAATGGGGGGATGAATCCCCAAAAATAGGGAGAAGTTTTAAATATTGCTCTTATAAACTTTGAAAGTTACTAGTCTTGTGTTACCATGCATTTTCTGAAGGATACAAAGTCTGAAACTCAAATGCCTGTCATTATTTACTGAATTCAGTCCTCACTGATTTGCAACAAACATCCAAAACAATCACAGAATTTATTAATAGATTCATAGACTGTTACTTGGATAACAGCCTGGGGGCCTTTCTAAGCCTAGCCAAGTTTTCCCAAAAGAATAATGATGCCCTGTATCCAAACAGGACATTGAGAACCAAGAACTTATAAGCTACCTGTGTCCATAAGGGATATGGGTACCAGGAAAAGACTGAAAATAGGGAGCAAAAATATGAACCTTCTGTGAAAATCTGGACAGTTAAGAGGTAAGGACTGACACCATATGTTAACTGGTGATTGATATTTCCTACGGTCTTATAAATACTCATCTATTTAAAATGTACTACGTGTCTGGATCTTATAGTATAATGCTAGCGATCTTTATACAATTTAGTTTACTTCATCCAAAGCTACCAATCAAGCATAAGTAATTTATTTCTTCATAACAATAATGGGTGAATGCAGTCAGCATAATGGTAGTGGGAGTGGGGTTCCTCTGTGGATGAAAGTACCTTATGCTCTTATCATCTGGTTATTTTCAAAGAGTCAGCAATGTGTGTGTGTGTGTGTGTGTGTGTGTGTGTGTGTGTGTGTGTGTGTGTGTGTGTGTGTGCGTGTGTGAGAGAGAGAGAGAGAGAGAGAGCTACAGAGAATTAAGCTGGAATACTTTGGCTACTGTCTGTGTGAAATAAGTGACTTTGGTCATTATTATTGCTACTGTAAAGAGTCGATTATCCAAGCTAATTGGGACCTAGGGTACTTTTGAATGATCAAACTGTTCAGATAATCAAACATATAATTAAAATGGATAAAAAAACTTCTAAAATCTTGTTTTTTTTTTCCTGCATGCAAGAATACACTTTTCACCCATTCAACAATTACAGTGTAAAATAAAGAATATTTGTCACACACGAGCTGGCTGCACGCTCAAAAAACATGCTTAAGTGAATATGTATAATGTTTACATATTTAGTCTGTATGATTTTTCCTACCCAAAAACTTTGGAAGGCTGGTTTGGATAACTGATGTTTTGGATAACTGATGTTTCGGATAATTGACTCTCTACTGTATTAATTTTTGACACTGACATTCAAGAAGGATGCAATCAACAATGTAGATATATTTGCTGGGCCTGGGGGTGTCTGTGTATATAAATGTGCACGTAATCCACCACTGTCCAGATGCATTTTCAATGAACGTGAGTTTCAGGGGAAGATAATTTTACTGTTGTGCATGCTAATTCTGTTTTCATTTTGAGATTATTTCAATTTGTTTTGTTTAGCAGAAAGCCGTCAGTGTTTGTGCTATAAAATTGTAAGTAAAAGTTTTAAATCAAATAGCTTTAATCATTGTAGAAGTAAAGAAGAAAACAGTCTGCACACTGATAGGTCTGAGCAGTGTTTATGGTCATTGGAGAAAGACAGCCAAGTAATGGGTCACTGGAATGTTTGTGTATGGGGGCTAGTCCATTACCCTGCCAAGGGTCTCATTAAGAGCATGATCCAGCTATGTGCCACACTATGGCACAGGGTTGGAATAGTTATACCACAGTACCACGGAGGGGTAGGGGATAGTGCTCGGTCAACTGTCAATTGGCATGGACAGTCATGCAAGTGGTCCAAAGGAATGACAACAGCTGGAAATGTTCACCACACAGGAGGAACTGCTATTTGTGTACATATGACATGCATACCCTTGAGAAGGGTAAAGAGAGAAGGCCTTCAGGGATAACATGCAGCAGTTATTGGTGAAGGAAATTAATGCAGTGGGTAGTGATAACAGGACAGTAGTAGTGGTGAGTTGCAGGACCATTAATCTATTACAGCACTGAAAGTTTAAGGCTCAAGAAATTGCCAGAGATGAGTTGATTATTGTGGGTGGACCAGTAATACAGAGGCATCTCATGAAAGTGGAGGAATTCCTGCAATCCCTCACCTGGAAGGTGACAGAATCCTGATATGTGGCAGTGGTATGGATATGGCAGTTCATCTGGAAATAACTGCCCAGCTCTCCGTGATGGATATACCAGGTTAGTAGAAGCATTTGCCATTACAGAATGACACTTTGCCATTTTGAATGGTTTACTCCCATAAATGCAAATGTTTATCTGTCATCCAGTGCCATAGGGGCTACAACCACAGCAACCTGAACCCCAAGGTATGTATGCACCTACAGGCTATATGCACAACTGACTTGTAGCTGTCTCTGTGCCATATAGTTGCGGGAGTCACACATATGATACAGCATTGTCACCTGTATGTTTCCTGTATGCATTCATGTCAGCAGGTCACTGGCAGCTAATCGTGATGAAGCCATGCATATGATACAGTCTGATTAAACAGTACCACTCTCGACAACTCTACCAGTGTTAACCACACTCATATCACATATAGTTGAGATGATGGTGGATGGGCAAGATGAACCTTTGGCATCCCTTGTGCTTAGTACTGGATGTCCCAACCATGTCATCACCCCCAAGCCACAAATATGTCAGTACTGCATGTCCAAACTATGTCATCACTCCCCAAGCCACATAGATGTCAGTAGTGGATGTCTCAACCATGTCATCACACCCAAGCCACAAAGATGCCATCACCACAGATGGCAACAGAGGACTGCACTGCTTCCAAGGTGTATTCACCTAGTAAAGGGAAGAGGCAGGTGTGCGGTCATTACCACTGTGATTCCAGGACATTTCCTGACCTGAGTGTCAGTCTTGGCATCAATCAGGGGATATACACAATGGTCAATTACCCAGGTACAGACAGTACATTGTCTTATATCTGAAAATATGAAAGCATTGTGCAACTTACATCTCAGCAAGAATCACTCTTATGTTTTTATGATTAAACTGATTTATATACACAGACTACTCAATCTTGTTTTATAGATATCCTAGTACTGTATCAAGGTTCACATTTATTGCCTGACGGTGACTATTAGGCATTATTATTCCGTGTTATGCCACCTTCTTATTTTCCTTTTCTCTCATTATACCATTTTGTTAAAAAAGTAACATTTCTTACAGCAAAAAGTTTTGTCTGACATGAGCTAGGCTGCAGAGTCGGTCAGCAGCTGAGCAGGTTGGTCATCTGTTGTGAACGTCTCATTATCCATATTGTTACTCTTAGACATGGAGATTGCTAATCGGTAGATATTCAGATAATTCTTCACAAGCAGGCAGCTGGATTCAAGACTCAGATTTTGTTTTATCTTGTCTTATGCTCATAGGTTCATAGGTAAGTACTAGGCTAGCTGCCCTTGCGGGCCATTTTAAACTTAGCCAATTTCCTTTTTAGGGCTTGAATAAACCTATCTCATTTGGAGTTAGACTGGCCTTACCAATCCCATGGTCAATACTTATATTACTCCTAGTGATAATAACTGGGATCATGCCAAAGATATTTTGAGGATAAAGCAGTTCAGAGCTGCCTCTGTCTGTTGTTAGTGCAGGGGTCAGTCCTGGGATAAATTTTCTGTTGCCCATCCATAAATCCAAGTTGCTTGAATATGGTCAGGGGAGAGCTTTGCTTTATGTGGAAGTGGTGTACGCCACCTCCTTTCCCATAAGAAAACATTAAACCACAGTCAGGCAGTATCAGAAGGCAGAGTGTATGAACTTAGGTAAGAGCTAGTCCATATAGCACCCTAATGACCTCACTGTTTAAGGTTAATACACTAGGATTATATCCCTAGTAATACTGAATAGTTTTCTAAGGGTGTATTCTGCCAACAGTCCATGGAAATCCAAACACTTTAAGAGGTGAAACATCTGTTTTTTGTAGGGGTAGTTAAAGATGATGGGCAAGACAAGTTAAAGCTTACAGTATGCAGACAAGTAACTGTTTCCACTACTAAGATGATTCTGTCTACAACCAGGTTTTGGGACTGTTTTTTAATATATGTGGAGGAAGAATGAGTCAACTTAAGGTCTTAGATTCAAATGTAGGTAATTCATCAACATGGCAGTAGAATTTGTAAAGGGCTAACACATCTGGTTACTTATATCTAAAAATGATGATAAAATTGTTGAATTCCTGCAGCAATATACCCTGGTTATTAGTTAAAAGGTAAATATGGATTATTCTGTACCACAAACCACATGCTTCAAGATTTCATTAAATTCCATAATTTTGTATTTCCTCAGTTTTTAATGCAATGCTTTGGCAGTATCTCCATGAAAAACCACAGACTTATAATACTAAAACCCCAGATTACATTATCAACTGCTTCATCCCCTTAAGTGCCTGCTTAATTCTATAGGTCATTTATCCCACATGCATAGACATGTGATGCTCTCCCTTTGTTATCATTACTGCATTTACAACAACCTTGCCTTTTTCTTCTTTGATCTGAGTTTATATCAGCCTGGCCTTTTCCTTCTTTGACTCAGTTAGGTCCTAGTTTCTACATTAGTAAACCTCTTCTCTTCCTTTTCCCCATCTATCATTGTGAACAATCCAGGGTACATTCTCTTCTTGAGAACACTCCAGTGCCATTATTATGGGCTTTCTCTACATAAGAGCACTCCAGTACTATTACTAGGATACTTTCTCTTCTCAAGAACAGTCTAGTACCATTACTAGGGAACTTTGTCTTTTCAGGAAAACTCCAATACCATTATGAGGATACTTTCTCTTGTCAATAATGCTCCTATACCAATACTAGGGTACATTCTCTTTTCAAGAACACTGCAGTACCATTATAAGGATACTTTTTCTTCTTGAGAACACTCCTGTACCATTACTAGGGACATTCTGTTCTTCACAGTACTCTACTGCCATTACTAGGGTGATTTCTGTTCTAGAGAACACTCAAATACCATTACTAGGGTACTATCTCTTCTTGAAAACACTCCAATAACATTACTAGAGTACTTTCTCTTCTCAGGAATACTTCAGTATCATTACTAGGGTACTTGCTCTACTTGAGAATACTAGAGTGCCAGTACCTGTAGCTTTCTCTAGCACAGCATTTTTCTTCCTTGCCACCATCGCCCATTGTTTCCTTTAGGTTCTCAGTAATATAACTTCTACATGCTTGTTTTACTTTCAACACTTTCCTTTCATATTTCCACTTGGAATTTCTCACATCCTTCTGTATACTATCACATTTCTCCTTAGATGCCATTTGCTTCTCTGATTAATGTTACTGCGTTCCTTTCAAATTGTCTTATTAATATATCTGCCTATCCTTATTTCAATGTGTTCTGACATCATTTTTAATACATAGTTTATCACTTGCATACAGACAAGTATACTGTTACCAAATGATGACAGATAAAGACTGAGCCTTCTTCCAACAATTTATTCACAATCTTTCACTATAAATTAGCAAACAAAAATTTTACAGGAAACTCGCACTATATTTGTTGATATTTTGGTTTCAATATAATCGATGTTTTCTATTCTTTTTTTTTTCAGTAACAAATTTTTTTTTGCTCCATAAAGTTATTTTAATTTCTTCATTGCATTGTGTGCTAAGACATTTGAGTGCAATTTGTGAAGAAATATCATTTTCTGAAATTCATTTGCATATTAACTTCACTGCTATGGGAAATACAAGGTACCAGCTTTCACTTTGCAATTGCATTTTATCAGAGTATCTGTTTCTGATGTCATTTACATTATAACCATGTCCAAGAGCTACAGCAATTTGGTCCAAAATTTCTTATCCAACTTAGACTGCTTACAGGTGAATACAACTTAAAAAAAGAGGGTTAGTCTGGCTTCTGTCACACTGGATCTCCAGTTGCCTGCAATTATGTGGTAGGGCTGTACCGGATGTATATGTATGTATGTATATATATATATATATATATATATATATATATATATATATATATATATATATATACACACACACACACACACACACACACACACACACACACACACACACACACACACACAATTTTACAGATAACAGCAAAACGTATAGTTCCATAGTCCTTTCTTGCTATGCAATTTTCACTACTGAAACCACTCATCAATGCATCTGTTTCTGCACTGTACCTCAAACTAGTGATGCCATCTTATAACACTGACAAGCATCCTGTTTTCATCCTGACAACTGAATGCAGATATTGAAGCATAGACCTACACACTGTTTATCAGCCAAATTGCTGACGTATAGAATTGTGCTCCTTATTGTCATTTTTTTCTCATATTTGCATGCTCCCCAGTTGACCATCAGCATCCCCCTGGCTACAACATTTTACTTTAAGCAACTCTGGTACTATCCCCTAGAGCAGGGACTGCATCAGTGGTAGAGTGGGAATAGGTAGCGGAGGAGAGTAGCCTGCAGCATCACATATGCTGGTCCTGTACACAAGGGGTTGCTATGGTATGTACTAAATGGGCGGAGCTAGTGGAATGCACACATCGCTATGCATCTCTTACTAACATGCCTTTGTTTTACCAGCAATCTACCCCATGGTTATTGCAAGGGGCCGCCACTAGCAATATGTCTGTATCACAAGCAGAAATGTTTCCCTGTCTTCCAAAGTGGGCAAGGTCCTTGTTTCAAATCTTCTATTTTTTTTCTTTACTTACACTTCCTCATTTTTTGACTGCAAATCTTTGTCCATTCAGTTTTCTGTTTAAATCAACAGAAAGCATTGACAAGTGTTTGCAAATTTTGTTTTATTATTGTCTTTGTTTTTCCACTTCTTATAAGACTTACAAGAGCTGATGAAGTTTCTAAGAAAAAAAGAGAAAATTACTTAACTTTACATAGCATCCTTCCCAACCTCTGCAAAATCAAGCAAATCACCCCATCTGCCAACATGTTTTGTAACTTCAAGGTGCTCAATGCTTATCCCTGCAAATATGAGCCTGAAATGGAGAGGCAAAAGGATACCTTATATGTAACTACTACAAATTTATGATACTTAACAAACTGCAATGTATTTACTCCAGGTACCACCTATTGTAGAGCCATCTTGTTATTAACAACATCCTGCTATTACTGAAGTTAGTTTTCCTGACTAGTAATCTTACTAGTCAGTCATATGAGTGGTTATCAGACTACTCTCTCTTCTTCTGCATGCTGGACACAGTAAAACTGGGATCTCCCTGCCTACCTCTCAACTGTTCAGATTTTCACAGAACATCGAGATTTTTGTGTCATATTTTTGTCTGTTTCTCATTAAATTTGGGGTTTTCTGACAAGTCATTAAGGAGCGACGATATTAAATAATGACACACATTTGAGTTTCACACTTCATATTCTTCAGAAAATGCATGCTAATACAAAAACCTGTTATTCTGTCAATGTTTGCATGAGCAATATTTAAAATCTGTCCCTAATTTTGAGCCTTTGTCTCCCATTATTTTTGGCTTTGCCCAGATTTCTTGTACTAAGAAGTCGATAGGTATGGTTCCCTACTTATAATCAAGTGTAACATGAAGGAAATTCAGACTTGTCAGTTTGATTTCCCAATGCTAAATTCCCATATGGCTGTTACTTTTAGCTTCTGATATTTAGGCCCTGCATCTTCTTTGCACATCACTCAACGCTGCACACTGCCGCTCAATTGTTTACAAAAGCCGGACAGTTAAATTCAACACATTTTCCCTTAAAACCCAGGCAGAAATATCCATTCACTGAGCTCCTATGTGATCATTTCTGAAACGTCACCCCTAATGACAGCAGTCTTCAACCTAGCAATATAGACAGTTGGAGTACTATTGTTTCGCCTGCCAATCTTGTTGACGTGGGTCTCTTGAGGCAGTGTAGCAATTGCCTCATGCACACAGATAACTCTCTACTAATAACACAGTCTAGTACAGAGTGTGAGAGATGTATTTACACCAAGAATCAAGAATCTATGCTCTCTCTCTCACTTAAAACAGTAACACGGAGAAGGTTGTCAACTTACCAACCACTACATATTCACATAGTAACACTACTCATACACATAGTATGCATCAAACACTTAAATCCACATTTGCAGAGGTTCTCTCAACAAGCTTACCAAAACACCAGAGACCTCCAAAACACAAGTCTGCTACAGCTAACACAGTCTCCACAGCACCCTTGACACATAGCAACACCAGTGTCTCACCCATTAAGCTGTAAGGAGTAACACTCGAAAAACAAGTTTTCTTGTCATTAGAGACTCAATAGTGCGAAACACTGATGTCCCACTCACCGGGTTGGACAAGGAGAAAGTCATGGTCAGCTGCCTGTCCGGTGCCAGGATTCACTAAATCACACATGCACTTAGGTCTCTCAGCAACAAGTACCATTATGACTCTGTCATAGGTCATGTTGGCGTGAATGACCTGAGATCTACCTCTCTGGACAATATGAAGAGAGACATGGTTGAGCTCTCTGAGTACATGTCCTAGGCAGGTATGTTCCTACCCTTGAGCAGCATACTACCCTCACCTAGAATGATGCCACAGTATAAACAAAAAACACGACTGATTTCAATAATTGGCTTAGTTTTTGGTGTCATTCCAAGGGGATCCAGTTCCTATCTGCCTGGGAAGCCATGGTCGACAACCCTTGCTGCTTTGCCAGAGATGGTTTGCACCTGGCTACCATAGGCTTTTGGCTGCTGGCAAAGGCTCTTGCCTCCCTCATAGTGCCTTTTTTAGGGAAGGTCTCAAAAAAAACATTACCGACATGAAATTAAAAAATCAGAACAAAATAAGGATCATGATGCTAAATGCTAGGAGCTTAAAACAAAAACTCGAATCTCTGGAAGCACTTCTATCACTAGAAGACGTAGATGTCTGTGTAGTCACAGAAACCTGGTTTAAGGTTTAGAGACTACCCCGACCTGCAAGGCTATAATGCCTTCAACACCTTTAGACCACAAAAGGAGCATGCGAAAACCAAAGGAGCTGGCATTTCAATCTATATTAGAGATAAATTCATCTCACTTCTAGTTAGACTGGACAACTCCATGGAGTTACTCCATGTCCAGGTTACGGTGAGTAAGACCCCCATTCAAGTCCTAGCCAGTTATAGATCCTCCTCCATGGGTCAAGATACCCACAAAGCCTACTTAACCAAACTAAAGACAATCCAAATTTTACCAAACACATAGGTTCATAGGTAGGTACTAGGCTATCAGCTCTAGGGCCTATACAAGCCTAGCCAAAAAGGTACCCTGGCTTTCACCACCCAAGAAAATTATTTTCCTGTGCCCCTGTCAAGCACAGCCACAGAGGTGATCCCGGGGTGAATTTCCTATTCCCCATCCAATCATCAAGATTTTTCTTAAAGAGTGCTAATGAGGAGCTTTGTTTGATATAAATAGGCAGTTTGTTCCAGAGTATGGGAAGTCTCTGGGACAGGAATTTATCCCTCCAGCATGTTCTGTTTATTGTGGTGACAAGGTTTAGGTCCCTAGAGGGTGTAGCTTGGAAGGACTGGGATTTCTTTGAGTGGAGCATGTCCAACAGCTCTGGGTTTGACATAGCTTTGTATGTTAGGCAGAGATGGAGTAAAGCTGGAGTTTTTTGAAATGGTCTGCATAGGACATATGTTTGAGGCCATTAATCCTCTTTGTGAGGTATTTCTGCTGCCTTTCCAGTTGTTGTAGATGTCTTGTGAGGTACATACCAAAAGGGGCATTGTACTATATAACAGGTCTAATGAGTGATGAGTAGAGGGGAACAATGACCTCTTTTTTCCTGGATGAGAAACCTTTTGTGATGAGGTGTGCCACGTAGAAGGATTTCCTGAGTACTGTGGCAATGTGATTATCAAGGGAGAGACTACTGTCCACCTGTGTCCCAAGGTCTCTTATCACAATTTCGGTGTTAAGTAGACTACCACCTATGTGGTAGCTCATGGGTACAGAGTTTTTACCAAAGGGGATGACAATGCAGTTTTTGGCATTAAGCTTGAGGCCATGGCTTTGACACCAGGCATCTGTCTCAGTGAGGCCCTTTTGTAGGATGCCCACATCATTAGGAGTTTCAATTATGGCTCCTAGTTTGCAGTCATCTATGAACTTCATTAGCCAAAGACCTTCTGTGTTAGCCTGTACTTCAGAAAAGTAGATTCCAAACAGGAGAGGACCCAGGACTGAATCCTGTGGTACTCCATTTGTCACTGGTCTGAAGTAGGATTTGGAGTCTGCTACTTTCACAGTGTGGGTTCTGTCAGTGAGCCAGTTGGCAACCCATCTTGTGACATAGGGATTTATACCTAGTTTAATGAGTTTATCTATAATTCCAGAGTGGGGGATTGTGTCAAAAGCCTTGGTGAGATCTAGATAGGCTGTGTTATCCACCTTACCCATGTCTACGGCTTTGGTGACTGCTTCAAAAAAGTCAATCAGGTTTAGGAGACATGATCTGCCTTTTACAAACCTGAACTGGGTGGGGTCCAGAGTTTGGAGATTATCAATATCTTTGTTTATAAGTCCCATGATGATACGTTCCATGGCCTTGCAGACCAGGCTCGTTAGGCTAATGGGGTGGTAGTCCCTGGGGTCCGTGGTGGCTTCCCCTTTGTGGAATGGGATAACCATCACTGTGCACCATTCAATGGGCACAAAGCCTCAGGTGAGGCTATGATTGAATATGGTGCTTAGGTGGGGTGCCAGTTCATTCTGTAGTTCATGTAAAATGCAGCCTGGGATGTTGTCAGGTCCCATGGATGCTGTGTTCTTGGCTTTGGAGAGTTTGGTTTTTAACTGTGCAGCCATGATTACAGGAACTTTGCATTCTTCTGGTATAGAGATGGGCCATTTAGGGGGTGAGGGGGGGTGGGTTAAGTTAGCACTAAACCTATCTACCAGGATGTTGGCAATATCAGTTGGTTCTGTATATTTAGTGCCATTGTGCTGCAACTCAGAGCAGATCTAACATTGGTTATGGGGATTTCAATTATCGTACCATCAACTAGGAAACCTATTCTAGCCCAAACTCGCTAGCACAAAAGTTCCTTGTCTTTGTGAATTCAAATGCTCTGGAGCAAATTGTCCACACCCCAACAAGAGGAACAAACATTATAGATCTTGGTCCTCACCAACATGTCAAACAGGTGCACTGCTGCAACTGTTGGACCCTCATTAGTTAAAACTGACCACAAATCAGTCACCTTCTAACTGATACTAACACCAGAACTCACAAATGGTGAAACATGACTAAAAAACATCATCAACACAAACTATACCCTCCTAATTGAAGGTATAAATGCATTCCAAGCCCCACCCCAAGCTGAAAGTGGTAACTATGCTGAAGCTTACACTAAAGCCATGTACAATCACTTGCATAAGTGTATAAACTTGGCTGTACCAGATAGAATCAAAGCCAGAGTCTCATGTAAAATCAAGCTGCCATGGTGGACTTCCACCATCAACAAACTCTACAATAAATGCAAAAGGTTGCTGTCCAAGCAAACAAAGACAAGGACCTAACAATGGAAAAGCACCCTCCTCAGCCTTAACAGGTAAATAAGGCAACTTGAGAAATCATCCAAGAGCTCCTTTGAGAGAAATCTAGAAGGTACTGCCAAGGATAACCATAAGGCCTTTTACAGCCATGTACATAACCTAAAGGGTAGGGCCCAAGCATGTGCAGAACTGGTGTCCAACGGTATCACACACACTGACCACACAGAGATAGCAAACCTGCTAGTGGATAGGTTTGGCAAAACTTTCACTCCCTAGTCCCTTTCTAACTTACAAAAACCCCTCCCCCAAACTTCCTCCCATCTTACATATTTGAAGAGCAGGTCCTCAAAGCCCTGTCCAAGACAAAGAACATGGCCTCTATGGGATCAGATGACATCCCAGGCTGTCTTCTAAACAGGCTAAAACATAAACTAGCATCACCACTAAGTATTCTTTGAATCATAGCCTAACCAGAGGGTTTGTTCCTGTGGAATGGAGAACAGCTACAGTTATTCCCCTCCACAAAGGTGGCCTAGCAACAGATTCAGGGAATTACAGACCCATAAGCCTGAGCAGCCTCATCTGTAAAGCCATGGAACATATATTTATGGACCTCAAAAAATAAAGACATAGGTGACCTCCAAACCCTGGAACCTACCCAATTCGGCTTCGTGAAGGGGAGATTCTACCTGTTAAATCTGGTGGATTTCTTTGAAAGTGTGACCAAGGCCATTGATGAGGGCAGATCTGTGTGCACAGCATAACTCAACTTGGCAAAGGCTTTCAACACAATCACACATTTAGGCACTACAATAAACTTAGCAAACTGAATGTAAACCCCTTCACTGTAAGATAGGTTGCCAACTGGCTCACAAACCAGACACACACTATCAAAGTGGGTGACTCCACATCAACCAGCAGACCTGTTACCAGCAGGGTGCCACAGGGGTCAGTGCTAGGCCCCCTACTGTTTAGTATATACTTCTCAGAAGTTCAGCTCAAAACTAAAGGGTTGTGGCTGACCAAATTTGCAGGAGATTGCAAACTAGGTGCAATCACTGAATCACCAAATGATATCAGTATTCCAGGATGGTCTCACACAGACCAAAGACTGGTGTATTAGTCACAGTATCAAACTGAATGCAAAGAAATGTATCACCATTCCCTTTGACTCAAGCAATGTCCTTTCAAACTATCAAATCGATAACAATACCTTAAGTACCCATGAAGTGGTAAGGGACCTGGGATCACAGATTGACCATGACTTTAACTTCAACCACTATGTGTCTCCCATTGTAAGGAAAGCTTTCCACATAGCTCACTTGATTAGTAAAGGCATCACCTCGATAGCAAAAGAAGTTATAACCCCCCTATACTTGGCACTTATCTGGCCCATAATTGAATATAGCACCCCATTCAATATGTACTGTACTAATCATCTACAGCAATTAGATAGACCTCAGAGGTTTCTAACAAAGAGGATCAAGGGCCTCCAACATGTGCCTTACATGGACCAATTAAAAATCCCTGTCACTATGCTCCATATCGTATAGACTTCTTAGGGGAGACTTATGCCTGGCCTACAGAGCAACCCAAGACCCAAGCCTAATGAACTTACTGTATATCCGTAAATCAAATGTGTCTAGGGCTACCCATTCCAGGGACTTAAATAGGACATGCAGGAAGGACAGATTTATCTCCCAGTGACTGACATGTCTTTGGAATAGACTACCAATTCATGTGAAACAGAGCACCTCTATGACACTGTTCAAGAGGAACCTGGATAAGTAGATGGGGCACAGTAACTTCTTATCGGGAATAGTGCCAGCAACCCTCCTGGACACGGGCAGTCATCACCAAATGCAATCGTGGGTATTGATTAATACCTCTACTTTATTACATTGGGTTGAAACAGCTTGGCTTAAAATGACCTCCAGGTCGATAGCCTACTAATCTCCTATAATCCTATGATCCTATGGTCAGTGCAGTTTCTGTTTGTTTGCCCCAGCTTGCAAAAAATATATATTTTATTATGTGTTTCTGAATCTTTTTTAGTGTTTTCCATATGATTAAATCTTCAAGGAATTTTACCTTGATAAAACTCTGTGGAATCCAGTGGAAGATGCTATTTACTGAAGTAAACAATAATTGCATTCTTGCACTTATCAGTATGGTTTGAAGATAATCTGACTTTGAAATCCATTTAACTCCTAGTCATGTTAGAAAAGCTGGTATGACTGGGTCAGGGCATATGCATGTATATTATGTATACGTGTGTGTGTGTGTGTGTGTGTGTGTGTGTGTGTGTGTGTGTGTGTGTGTGTGTGTGTGTGTGTGTGTGTGTGTGTGTGTGTGTGTGTGCGTGTGTGTATTTAACTCAATACCTGTGTGATGTGGAATGTCATGCCTCTAATAGCGTATACACATTGTTACATTATAAAACATTTTCTGGGAAATCAGCTTAAAAACATGATGCAAAGAAATGCAAATATTATGTGAACAATAAAAGCTATTAAATTGGTACAAACAGCGATGTCAGTAGAAATGTTTTCTTTGCACTGATAACAATCAGTACACTCAGAGACATTACATCAGTGCTATATTATTTATGAACACAAAACCAGAATGATATTTTTGTCTAATGTTTCACAAACAAATTGTCATATCTTGGAAAATGTATAACCTAGCTGTATTTTGTCAACCTACTTTTGTTAGCTAGAAATAAGCTTTCACATGACAGCAAAAAGTTCCTTTCTATGTGCATGCTTACTAAGATATTTACAGAAATATGAAGAATTATGTTTATTTATATAATTAATCCTGAATATCTCTCAAGATGTGCAACTTAGAGTACAAATAACAGTGAAAGTGTTCTTCAGTATCATCTAAGGTTTCATCTGATGTCGTGTAATAATTTGTAAGTCACCCAGTTTTAGAAATATTAAGTGCATATAAAAATTGCTAGCAAATAACTACAAGTGTGCGCTGCTTAACATCCTTCTGCATAACATCCAGCTACACTTAGGTCTATACTGTACAAGCAGATGTAAATGCAAGCAGCCATTGTACAGATGTATGTTAAGCAAAGCCCAATACAAAGTACAGGGTGTTTATTTAAAGTCTGTACTGCTTAACTGTCTATGGGTAGAACTTATCCCGGACATTAAGAGGTGAATACCTGGACCAGTATCTCCAGTATAGTGTACTGTTATTGCACATAGACAATGTGCTTTTCATTCTCCCACCAGGACATTATACTCTGTGCCCCTCAATAACATGTAGGTCTCTCCATTATGGAAATATGAATAATAAGTGGAAATCAGTCATTAATTTATCCATGGCAGAACATGTGAGATTAACAGTCTTAGTATAATTTTGTTAATTACACCTTGCACTTGTCACCTCACAGCAAGAGGTTCTCCCATTCGATTTTCGGCTGGAGCGCCTTCTGTGCGGAGTCTGCATGTCCTCCTAGTGGTCGAGTGGAGTTCGAAAGACATGCGTGAATGGGCGTGCCTTCATTGAAGGTTGGGTGTTGGGCTGGCACCTCAGCACTGTAAAAATCAACTGCCAGTCATTAGCGGACTGGCGTTCCACTGTGGCTACCCCTATCTGGGAAAAGCCGAAAGAAAAACATCAACAACTTTCTAATACTGCCAATTATTATTTTTTGATTTACTTAGTTTAGGCTGGCAGACCCAAAAAATGTCTGAATGCCATGAAGAGCTATGGATGTTAACTGGAAGAATACAAAAAAGGCATTATAGGCTTCAATGAGATATATATTTATGTGTGCGTGTGTGTGTGTGTGTGTGTGTGTGTGTGTGTGTGTGTGTGTGTGTGTGTGTGTGTGTGTGTGTGTGTGTGTGTGTGTGTGTGTGTGTGTGTGTGTGTGTGTGTGTGTGTGTGTGTGTGTGGTGTGTGTGTGTGCGCGCGCATATGACTGTTTATGTGAGTGTGTGTCTGTGTGCACCCATGCATGCATGTATGTGCATCCGAGAGCATGTGTAATAAGTGGGCAGCAGGTGTTACCAGCTGGGAGAACCGCAATTGCTTACAAGACTGCTTTATTATACTATAAATTCTTGCAGAACTAGAAATGAGTTGTATCTAAATATTCTGTCCCCAGCCTTTACCAGTTATCTATTTCTTTCTTTTAGGTTCATAGGAGGTTACTAGCCTAGTGGCCCTAGAGCCCTTATAAGCCTTGCCATGTTAATCTCAAGTTGTCCCAATTTTCCTTGGTTAGACGGACATCATTTGCAGAGCAAGTCTATGATCAACACCAACTACCCCTGTCCATGAGGGACATGAGTGCCACCCCCAACGTGAATTTGTTGTCTTTCATCCATTTGTCTAGATTGTGCTTGAATAGGATCAGTGCTGAGCTTTGCTTCACGTGAATTGGAAATTTATTCCAGAGGAGCGGCAATCTCTGGGAGATATATTTGTCTCTCCAGCATGGTCTGTTTATGTCACAGGCTAGGTTAAGATCCCTAGAGTGAGTGACTCTTGTGTCATTTGTCTGGTGGATGTTCAGCATTTCCATCAGGGCAGAGTTGAAGTCTGCCCTGTAGGGCAGGCACAAGTCATCTCTTACCAGCCTATAAGATACGTACAGTGACAGGGCTTTCAGTCCATCTATGTAGGTCACGATTTGGAGGCCCTGCATTTTCTTGGAGAGAAACCTCTGTGGTCTCCCCAGCTGCTGCAGGTGTTTGGTAAGGTACATGCAAAAGAGAGCATTGTAGTGTATTAATGGTCTGATGGGGGTCGAGTACAGTGGAGTTATAACATCGTTAGACCTGGATGCGATGCCCTTACATATGAGATGCGCAGAGTAGACTTTGTCAGAATGGCCTCCTGACAAATGCCTGAAATAGATGTTACTATCAGATGATCAAGCTTTTTGACAGCAGCACGTATCTTGTTGCAGCACAACGTTTATATCTAGAGCACGTTTCTTCTTTTGTTTGCATAACGTGATGCCTTCTGTAAATACGCAGCTTTGGTTAAAGGCAGTTAATTCGCTGATGGTCTGTGAAGAGCTGCATTATATTATAGATGTTACATTGCACTAATGTTCCTTTCTAGATACATTCATAATGTCCCCTTTTGGATTTCCCCATCCCGACTACTAATTTTAAAAATGCCTTCATTAAACACACTTTTACTGTTCTGCAACAGTCAGATGTACATCTCACTTATTATTAAATATAGAATTCAGCTACCACAAAATCTGTCATGCCTTAAGCTACTATCCAAAGAGTTGCTATCCTTCTTTCATTTCTTGCTGGACTATAAACTCCTTGTTAAATGTATTATTGATGAGCTGAAATCTTCTTTTCCTAGTGATTTTCAAGCAATTTTACTGTGTTTATAATTTAAAAAATATTTCACATAAGGCACGTTTATATTTTAAGACAAGTGTTTGCTTTAACAGCCTACGTTATTTAGTACAATGTCTGGGATTAAATAACAAGCACAGATGGAACAATATGTTTCGTGACGCATGCCTGCAAATTTGTTAATACTAAGTACGTATTAGGTAAACTGAAGGCAGGGCTATTAGTTCCAGTCACTGATTACAAACAGAAATACATACCATAACATTTCTGTATAATTAGGTTTCATCTTTTTTACTTTCAATCACTTGACATTTCATACAAATAACATTCAGAATAAAGTAATGTCATAGAGACAAATAAGCAAACGGCCTCTTTCATTAACAGGGTGGCTTTGCACCACATTGTATGCCAGTGTACTTGCACCCAGTTGTTCTTTCAACAAAAACGATTCTTCTTATGCATGATTATCTACATAAAAAATTTAAGTTTATATCTATTAGAATGTATACAGCCTGGATAGTGATGTGGTGCAGAATAATAAGAGGAATTAGTTACAGGTGAAAATGTGTTAATATACATTAAACAATCGGTGATGCATCATCACCCTGAATGGACTCCAACAGGTTGTTAATATTCAGGTAAAACTTGGTTAAAAAAGGCTGCCACCTGGACAGAAAAAAGCAAATAGCTGCCATTTTTTGCTTTCACTAACATGGCATTACTTTTAGCAAATGTAAAATAATAAGAAAAAAAGGAA
Source organism: Protopterus annectens (assembly GCF_019279795.1). NCBI lineage: Eukaryota > Metazoa > Chordata > Ceratodontiformes > Protopteridae > Protopterus > Protopterus annectens. The sequence continues at coordinate 410,608,078 of NC_056744.1, read as the reverse complement.
ATTCAAAAAAATCATCTAGCAAAAGAAACTGCAATGGCACTTACAAGTGCTTACCATTTTTACTTAAAAATTACTAATCAGCATTTGAAAAACCTGAATAAACAAAAAAAATGTTATTCTTTGTGAGTGAGAAACACAGAGAATGTATGTTGGGGTGGGGTGGGGTGAAGGCTCCAATGCTGCAAGACATTTCCCTAGCTTACATTTAGTGTGTGTGTGTGTGTGTGTGGGGGGGGTGCAGGCTCCAAGGCTGCAAGACATTTCCCTATCTTACATTTAGTTGGGTGTCTGAAATGAAATTCAGCTGCAGAAACATTTGGCTGTTGTAGATTAACTGAAAGCACAGAGAAGCATGCAGCACCATCAGGACCATCTTAACAGCATTATTGGCCCTGGGCAAAGCAGTGCACTGGGGATCCTACTTACACAACCACTCACAGGATTAAAAATCAAAACAGGGCATTTTACACACACACACACACACACACACACACACACACACACACACACACACACACACACACACACACACACACACACACACACACACACACACACACACACACACACACACACACACACACACACACACACACACACACACACACACACACACACACACACACACACTCACACACACACACACACACACACACACACACACACACACACACACACACACACACACACACACACACACACACACACACACACTCACACACACACACACACACACACACACACACACACACACACGCACGCACGCACGCACGCACACACACACACTCTCACGCAATCCAGATGACACTAACTTGTTGAAGCGGAACCGGGGAAGCAGCACGGTAATAATGTACAGGACATTAAATTCCGCACAGTAGGATGAACAGGTGGCACACACACAAACATAACTTTTAAGAAGGCTGCCGCTGCATTCATATAATCAACATTTTAGGAAGGCTGCATTCGGATAACTGACATTTGGGATGAATGAAGCTCTACTGTACAACACTTTCTAATATTTACAATTTTCATAATTCTTCAAATATTTATAATTTAGCATAGTTAGTATTTATTTATTTATTTATTGATGGCAAGTCACAACATACATAGATTAGCATGGGGCCCCTATGCTCGTGGGGCCCCCAGACAACTGCTCAGTATGCCCAGGCATTAAGACTGCACTCAGCAAAATGTCCACTGCTTTAATAACTGAGTGCATGGGGGGGAAATAATGTCCATAGTCCCCAAAGCGCCAAGCATCAGCAGGCAGTATGTCAGGCAATGTCAGACATTAGCAGGAGGATGGTCAGTGTGCATGTCAGTGACAGGGAAAATTACTTCCTTCATACTGTAACACACTTGTATGTTGTAGTTACATAAGCAAATACTGTACACTAACCACCACAAACATTACTTTACTGCCCTTATGCACTCAGTTCTTGAAGTTGTGGGCATGGCACTGAGTGCTTCTATGTGGCACCAGTCAGTTAATAACAGCCATGTGTCTCTGCAGCTGAATTTCACTTTTGAAACATATCCCCCACCAAATGCAGGGCAGGAAAATGTTTATCACCTAGGAGCCTTAACTCCCTGCACTGACCTTTGAACTTGGGTCACAGGGTCATTGTCATGGTTTTTTCCTCTCCACTGGGTCCCTATCATACCTGAAGTTGGTTTAATCTTTGTTTCACTTATGCAGAGCTCACTAGGCTGGCCCCATTAATGTGTGCATGCTACTGCAATCACATCAACCCCAACTGCAACACAAAGTACTGCCTGCTTGCTGATCCTCGTGTCAGGCCATTTGTGCAATCTAGTGTATTCTGTGAGTCTCCTAAATCAGACACAATAGCATGAACAGCTTGACATTCCCCAGGACAAGCCAACATCTGCAACTCAGTCTCAGCCCCCACCCATCTAGCTCCTCAAGAACATGAGCTGCCATTCTGTCAGGGGTGGTATGGGTCACAGGGTTACATCTCTCTGTACCATGTAGCCCACCTGCTGGACACTAATTTTTAACAAATCCCAATCAAAACCATGACTACGTTTAAATGATTTATACTTATCTGTTAAAAGGAAATATAAACACTGCACAATTGATATCACATTACTCTCTAATGGCGATTAGTCTTACAACCTCATTTATGTAATAGAGGCAAAAGCATTAATGTATGGCAAGATTTGATTTCCAGAAATGGATTAGTTAATTGAGTCTGTGTTATGTGGTTGTGTACTTTGCCAGGTAAATTATGAAAAGTAAGTGTCCTGTACAGATGTCAGAGCTACCAAAAAACATGTGGACAGAAGTTAGCACTAATTACAAGAGGATACACAAACATGATGAACAATCTCAGCTATGATAAAAACAAGTCATCTAACCAAACTGATGAGAAAGATTACACTGGCAATCAACAACACTTCCAAAAATAAGTCCTTTCATACGGTGAAGGCTTTGCCTTTATACCCACTCCTGACCTGGAGCTCTGTCCCCACCCACCAAGAATTTAAATAAACTAACTCCAAGGGCTGCACAACTGTGAAAAAGGCAAAAAGGCTGAATTATGCTACATTCAACCTCCCGAAGTTTAACTGCAGCATAATTTGACTACCTTTACCACAGATTTTATTTATTTATTTTATTTTACATTTGTTGACCAGGCTAGTCTAACTGGATACATGTCCATTTTCAGTAGAGGTCCAGGCAGATAAGCTCCATTAAGCTAATAGATTGCAAAAGAAATAACAATGATAATAATGACTTACATAAAGGTAAACGACAACAATAGACTAACAAAAAACAATTTACATGCGTATCTGATACAAGATGTGTTGGCATTATTAAAAGAGAGAAAGAGATAAAAAATAATCAAAGAGGTAATAAAAAAAACATTTCACACAGTAGAGAGCTTAATACTCGTCACAGAGAAGGCTAGTAAGAAATATCATATTCTGAGAGATAACTAAGAACACTCTAGTTAACATGATTTTAGGTAGCTTTCAAATTCTACAGTCCTAGTAAAAAAAGTAGCAATATATACATGGTATACACATGTAGAGCAGTTATTTTGTGAGTTTATACTCAGGGATAGTTTCCCAGGAACACTAGGCTAGAAACAGCATTCAGTAAGCTTACTGGCCCCATTATCTGAGGCCAGGAGAGAGGTATGCAAAGAGGCAGAAAAAGATAGAGATAAGGACATGGAGAGAAGGAGGTTATTAGTCAGGGTTAGTACATGGACATAGCCATTGAGTTTTAAGGAATGTTTTTAGTTGCATCTTGAAAAGTGGTGTTGAAGAAAGAGATGATAGTTCACTGGGCCTGTTCCAAGTTTTTCCCATAGAGTCAGAAAAAATACAGTCACCTGATTTATTGTTGGATTTATGGATGGCTACTAGTAATGTATTAGCTGAGCATAGGGTTGTAAGATTTTCGTAAGGGGTGATAAGGCTACAGAGTAGTGGAGTATTACTGGGATGATGCAAAATCTTTTGGGTAATAGTAAGTTGCTGAAGTAGAAGCTGATTTTGCAGTTCCGGCCATCCTAGCTTTTTAAGATTTTGACAATGGTGGGTTCTAAATAGGGAGCCAGTGGCAAATCTGGCAATGTTATAATAGGAGGTTGCCAGTTTACTGAGGTTACTTTTGGATAGATTAGTATAAATGGGGGAGGCATATAGGAAAGTGGGGATAAGATGTGTGTGAGTGATGGTAGTTCTAGCTAAAGGAGTAAGAAAAGGTTTAATCCTGTAAAGGGAACCTAGTTTTCAATTAACTGATTTAATGGTTAAGTTAATGTGTGAATCAAAGTTAAGATTTTGGTCAGGTGTTACACCTAAAGGTTTAGTGGTTGGGCCAGGTGCTATGACAGTGCCATTATTGGATGTAACTGTGATATCGATAGGGGAGAACGTCTGTGTTGGAGTGAACAGTAGTAATTTAGTTTTTTTTAGGGTTTAGGAGGAGACAGCGTTGAAGGAACCAGTTTTCTACTAAGTTAAATACTTTTTGGGTGATGGACTGGAATTCAGCAGAGGAGGCCGTAGCACAGATTAATGTGGAATTATCTGCATATTGTATGCAGGTGGCTTGAGGAAGGTTAGAATTTAGATAATTAATGAAGATAGAGAAAAGGGGAGGTCCCAAAATAGAGCCTTGAGGGACACCAAAGGTAATAGGGAGGTGAGTGGATAAGTTATTGTCCCAGAGGACAGCTTGTTGTGTATTTTCTAGATAGGACTTCAACCATTGCACTGCCTGTGTGTCTAATGAAAGTGATTTAAGTATATTTATAAGTAACTGGTGGTTAACCATATTGAAGGCTTTAGAGAGGTCAATAAAGAGCGCAGAGGAAAGCAGGTTGTTATTATGATTTTTATTACTGCAGTCTGAAAAGGATAAGAGTGCAGTGGTAGTACTATGGAAGGCCTAAAGCCATGCTGACAGTCAGCTAGTAGGTTATTTTGGAGAAGGTGATCAAGTAGTTGCTGGTGGATACATTTTTCCATGATTTTAGCTAATGGAGAGAGTAAGGATATGGGGCAAAAGTTTGAGAGTTCGGTTGAGTTACTGCCCTTATGTAGCGGGATAATAAGGGAGATTTTCCAGAGAGATGGGATGGAACCTTCAGTAATTGTTCTATTTATTAGGATGGAAATGGGGTAGGCAAGCACTCTAGCTGCATTTTGCAGGTATTCAGCTGGTAGCAGGTCAGCTGAGGGTGTACATGGTTTAAGTTTTTGAAGTAGGGTATAGATGAGGGATGTTGGAACTGGTTGTAAATGAAATGTAGGAGGCAAAATTGAGCTAACAGGTGGTAGGGTATTTGCTAGAGATTGGATGGTTTCAGTAAAAAAGTTGTTGAAAGCATCAGCAATCTGGTTAGGAGAGTTATGAGAGAAACCAGAAGGGGTTGGTTTCTTGGAGTGTCCTGAGTGTAGGAGTCTATTAATACATGACCAGGAATTTTGTGGTTTCTGTTGATGGGTTTGCTGGAGTTTAAAGTAAAAGTGTTTTTATCAAGAAGTATTGATTTTTTAGTGGTATTTCTCAGCTGTTTAAAGTTTTGATGATCAGTTAGTTTTTTAGTAGTTCTCCATTTGGCCCAGATTTTGTTTCTCAGTAACATTTTAAGCCTAGTCTCTTTTGTGAGCCAAGGAACAGTTTTGCTTCTAGTTCGGACAGTGCGAGTGAGGGCATGGTATTCTAGGATTTGCAAGAATTTAGAGTTAAAGTATGACACTACTTCATCGAGAAGGAGATGTTTTAGGGGTAACCAATCACAAGCTTTAAATTCTGCTTGGAAGCTTACTGGGTTAAAATTTGTGTTGTTTCTGGTAGTTCTAAAGATGATTTGGTTGGGAATAAAGGTCTTTTGTCTAATTATATAAGTAAGTGAGTGGCGGCTAATGTCATCAGGAAGGATAGCTGCTTTATATGAGAGGGGATGACTATTTACTAATATCCAGTCTAAGGTGCTTTGTTTGTTACTAGGTTTATGGATTCTGGTGGGGGTGGTGATTGTTTGGGAAAAGCCATATAGGTTTATATGGGTAGTTGGTTTGGCAGAAGTATAGCTGTTCCAGTCAATATTAAAATCACCAAGCACTATGGCTTCTTGTGGGAAGGACATAGAGAGCCAGCTGAGGGTATTTTCAAGGGTTGTAATATTATTGGCTGGAGGAAGGTAGGGGCAAATTATGTATATAGATTTGCTGTCATTAATCTGAAGCTTAGAAATAAGGATTTTAACACTACTAGGTGAGGGTAGTTGAACATCTAGTGAAGTAACCTGTAACTCAGATTTGGACAGTATTGCCACCCCTCCGCCCTTTTTGGTTATACGGTCTAATCTGAAAATATTATAATCAGGTGGGGTGATTTCATTGTCCTGGGTTACTGGTTTGAACCATGTTTCTGTTAGACATAGGATATCAAATGAATGTATGTCTAACAGTACATGTAGCTGGCTAATTTTATTGTTTAAGCTACATATATTGAGATGAGCTATAAGGAGAGAATTAGGGGTGCTAGTGGGGGTGTGGAGGGTGGTGGGATGTAATAGTCGGGGGTCTGTGGTGATGCTGATGTTTGGGCCCGGGTTTGGATGGATGTCACCATGTAGTAGAAGGTATTGTTGAAGAGTGTGTGTAAGCTTTAGGAATTTACAGAAAATGCTTTGATATTTTCTGGCTTGGAGATAATTAATATGGGTTGATCTATGATACTTTGGTAGAAGATAGGTTGATGAGGATGATATGTTAATGTGGTTTTGTGAGGCTAGCTGAGTTTATTTATTTTACATTTGTTATCGGGGGTGTCTGACTGAGCCGAAAAGGCCCTTTTTTAGCAGAGGCCCGGGGAGAAAAGCTCCACAAAGAAAAATTACAGACACATTTAGTTATTTAGACATGATCAGTATATACACAAATTACAAGAGACATGCTTTTACAGTGGTATGTGGCACATCAACAGTTACAGTGGAGAAAACAAACAAAAAAATATTAATTTAAAAATAAAGGTAATTAATAGATTTCTGGTTTACAGCTGAAATTTGGAACATAGGTAGAATGCATACATAGTACACAGGTACAGTACATACATTGTAGATTAGCCAGTGTTTGTGAGTAAGACTGAAAACTATTATCAAGTACTCTAGATTTAGTATGTATACATTATCTGCTTTCACTAGCCTGGGGAGCAATCATGGCACTGCCAACTTTACTTGAGATGTTGCCTGATGAGGTCTTTAAAGGAGGCTTTGGATGATGTGGTTTGAATGCTAGTAGGGACAGAGTTCCATTTTTTAGCCACTGAACTACTATATAGTGCATCTCCAAAGCTATTGTAGCTGTTGGTGACTTCTAGTAGTAGTTTGCTTGATGATCTAAGAGGCCTTTTGGCTGAGTGATGTTGTACTAGGTTTTTGAGGGCAGGACACTTATTGGGGAGGTAATAGATAGAATGACAGAGGCAGAGCTGATTGTAGGTTAGGAGTTTGGGCAGTTCAAGCCAGTGTAGCTGTCTCAAAGCAGTACAGTGATGAGTTCTATATGAGCAATTTGCAGCACAGTGGGCTATTCTGTTATAGCAGGCTTCCATTTTGCTTAGTTCAGTTTTGTTGAGATTAGTCAGAATGGGAGATGCATAGAGTAGGGGGGATAGAAGTTGGGAGCGAGCAACGGCTGATCCTGTGTTGTTGGTAAGAAATGGTTTGATACGGTAGAGTGATCCCAGTTTGGCATGTACTTTTTTAATAGTTAAGTTGAGATGACTATCAAATTTTAGGTGGGAGTCTATGGTTATTCCCGATAGCTTAGCCTGTGCTACTGGAGCGATTGGAGTAGCATTTGTGGAATAGATAGTGAATTGACTGTTAGTGTTTTTGTTAGAACTGGTTATAATCATAAGCTGAGTTTTCTTTGGACTGAGGATAAGTTGGGCTTTGGTAAGGTAGTTTTCAACGTCAGAGAATGCTAGATGAGTTGTTTGCAGGAGGGTGGGAATGTTTTGTGCAGCACAGATTAAGGTAGTGTCATCTGCATACTGAATGATAGATGCATGCTGTGTGGAGGTATTGAGGTCATTTGTGAAGACTGTGAATAGTAGTGGTCCTAAGATAGAACCCTGTGGGACTCTAATAGTTATGGGCAGCTGAGGAGAGAGAGAATTTTCCCTTTTCATAGCTTGGTACCTGTCAGTTAAGTAGCTCTCGAACCAGGTAAGAGTGGAATTTTATAGGTGATATTGGTTTAGTTTGTTTAGCAGGATTTGGTGTGACACTGTGTCAAATGCTTTGGACATATCCAAAAAAAGAGTTGATACCTGTAGGCCTTCATTTTTGAGACGGTTTACTGTGTCTGTGAAGCAGAGGAGGGCTGTAGTGGTACTATGGGCAGGTCTAAAACCATACTGAGTAGGTGACAGGATGTTGCTGTCTAGGAGATAGTTTAGCATCTGGGTATGGATGCATTTTTCTAGGATTTTGGCCAGGGGGGAGAGTAAAGCAATGGGTCTGTAGTTATTAAGTTCAGTGGAGGTCCTGCCTTTATGTATGGGTATAACATAGGATATTTTCCAAAGTTTGAGCACATAGTTTTCAACAATTGATCTGTTTATGAGAGTGGAGACTGGGATAGCAAAAGCATCTGCTGTGAGTTTCAAGAAATAGCCGGGGAGTAGGTCGGCTGCTGTTAATGAGGTTTTTAGTTTGGAGAGCATGCTTTTGATTGAAGTGGTGGAAACTGTTTTGAGGGTAAAGCTTGTATGAGTGTTATTTTTGTTGTGGGGATAGTGAGGAAGGAAGTGTCCTGTGATACTAAGGAGAGAATTGAGTTCACAAAGTGGGAGTTGAATTGTGTTTCGATGAGAACTTTAGTGTCAGGGATGTTTGGTTTAGGGGAAGCCTTTTGGGTGGATTTTAGTAGCTGGTTTACATTTTTCCAAAATTTTTGGGGGTTGTGTTTGTATTTAGTTTGTAGTGTTGTGTAGTAGGATTTTTTTGTCCAGCCTAATGCATTTTTTTGCATGGTGCGCAGTTCTTGGTACTTAGTTAGGCTTTATGTTTCTTTGTTTTTTTGATAGTAAAGCCAGGCAGTGTCTCTGGACTTGAGGATTTGTTTGGTTTCTTTACTGAGCCAGGGGTTTGTAGAGGTTCTAACCTTGACTTTGCGCAATGGAGCGACAGTGTCTAGGTGTTGTAGAAATGTTTTGTTGAAATATGCTACAGCCTGGTCAAGTGGGAGGGTTTTTAGGGGGGTCCAGTCACAGTTACAGAGTAAAGTGTTGAGGACCTCAGGAGAGAATTTCTTTGTGTTTCTAGTGGATATATCTTTAGTGGTTTTGCATATGCTTGTTCTACTACGTATAAAGTATATTATGTTGTGGTCACTTAAGGTGTCTGGGAGACTGCCTGTGTGAGGGTACAATGTGGGGTTGTTAGTTAGGACCCAGTCAAGGATGGATTCCCTTTTAGATTTTTTATCACATCTAGTTGGAATTTGGACTAGCTGCTGGTAGCCAATGGAGATATATTAGATTACTTGGTGGTTCTGATATACAGGTGAACCAATCTAGGTTGAAGTCCCCCAGAATAAGGGTTTCTTGTGAGTATGTGGAAGAACACCAGGATAAGAAGTCTTCAAGGCTAGCAGGTGTACTACCAATTGGAATATAGATCACAATTGTGGTGATGACCTTTTTAGGATGAAGTTGAAGTTGTGAGATAAGTATGTCCCAATTATTGGGGGAGGGGTAGGAGTTTGGTAATTGATGGACAGTTAAGTTGGACTTGTACAGTAAGGCAGTTCCACCCCCTTTACGAAGTGGTCTGTCTTGTCTAATGATATTGTAGCCGGTAGGGAGAACTTCTGAGTTAGCTATGTTTTTATTTAGCCAGGTTTCTGTTAAAGCAACTAATTCTGGGGAGTAGTTTGCTATTGTGGCCTGGAGTTCAGGTATTTTATTTTTGATACTTCTAATATTAATATTTAGCATTAAAAGATGGTTGGTTTTGCTGCTGTTGTTGATTTGCCCAGGGATGAAGAAAGTTGGGGTGTTATATTCTGACATTTGTGTTGGAGCAGTTTGTGTTGGACAGAATGGATTTGGGCCTGGGTTGGGGTGGATATCCCCACTTATGGTGAGCCTGCAGTTAAAATGGTTATACAGATGTTGGAGTTTGGTGAGGAGTGTGAGAACGTATTCTGTTTTTTTGGAGTAGGAATGAGAGCATATGTGTTTAGTTCTGAATTGGTCCGTTATGTAGTTCTTGAACAATTGTGGGCAGATATTATTATAATGTGTGGTGTTTGTATATGGGAGTGCATAATGTAGTGTTGTGCTACTAAGTTTAGGGATATTGCTAGAGTGATAACTTGTGGTGTTGTAAAGAATTATGAGAAGACAGACTAGACTTAGTTGTGTGATAGTCATGGTTATAAAGTTTAAGTTGGCTCTAGGTGGGGGTTCCGAATAGAAATTATAGAGTTGCACTATATGTGGATGGGGAAGTAGTGTGGGTGATGTAAAAAATGCCTAGTGGGAATGAGAGTGATTGGGAGTATTTTGTGTGGAGCAAGTTGGTGTGGTATAATGTAATATGACTTGAGGAGTTGTGATTGGTGGAGGTGATGTGAGGGTGAGCTGTGGGTGTGGCTCTGATTACTATAAATGTAGAGGTAGTGGGGGCTGGAGGGAATAGGGGGCAGGGCAGGGGAGCGGAGAGAGACCGAGCATTAGTGAGGGTGAATGGAGCAGGGCAGAGCCCATCAAGACAAGAGAAAAAAGTAAGTATTACTTTACAAATCTGAACACTTTAAACAAATTCCTGAGGTCTAATGGCTTACCAGCAAGCAGAATGTAATTGCTGAAGAGCATTTGTGTCCCGGTGGGAGACTAGAAATTTAAAGATGGCTCCATGCTCAGCAGGATTCTAATATAGACAGTATTGGGGGAGGGAGATAGCACAAGGGGTGTAAATCAGGTGGAATGCAAAGAAACCAGAGAGGCAATCAGTGGAAATCAGTGAAGGCCTCAGAGGGGGTAAGTAATAATTCAAACTACCTGTAAAGTGAAGGAGAGAAGAGACCACAAAGTTTATTAAGGTTGGGAGTGTGTCTTCACATTGACTTGCTGAATAGTAACCAGTTTGTGCGCAGATTAGACTAGGGAGATGCATTAGCATTGAAGGGGAATGTATAGAGATGCAAATAAACAGGTGGGCCTCCAAGTGATACAAACTAAGGCAGAAAGCACTGAGAGGGCTTCTTGGTGGTTAATTTAATCACAGGAATGTGAATTAAATATATACTGTCTATTGGACAGTTAGGATTACTGTACTAGCTGGGGGGGAGGACACAAGGCTAAAACAGTCAGTTTTATTAGCAAGCTGAGAACTACTAAGAAATGCTGCTAATGTAATAGTTTCACTCTAATAAAACATACAAGTAGAATGTCTGGATGGACTGACCCTGCTCTTGAGGCTCAAAATGTATATCCTTGTTTAGTTTTGCAGTACTGATTCTTTCTTATACTGTATGGGTGGAGTGGTAGCCGCAGACTGCAGATTTGCTTGAGTGTGCTCCTGCTCTTGAGGCTCAAAATGTATATCCTTGTTTAGTTTTGCAGTACTGATTCCTTCTTATACTGTATGGGTGGAGTGGTAGCCACAGACTGCAGATTTGCTTGAGTGTGCTCAGCAAGCAGAATGTAATTGCTGAAGAGCACTTGTGTCCTGGTGGGAGACTAGAAATTTAGAGTTAGAGGTGCTGTTTGTTTTAAGGGATGTTAAAATTCCATATAATTTAGGTGTTCGTAGCAGATGAAATTCCTCATCAAAATCAGGGCACAATAAATGTGTTCACTGAAAAAACACACATATATATATATATATATATATATATATATATATATATATATATATATATATACATGAGTTGGTTCAAGGTTCATTTCACTGACCTCCCCCCCCAAAAAAAGCAGTCTGTGGGCCAGGTTCCATAGGAGATAAAAGAGATGCTCTCAGTGTAAGTGTGCCCTGATTCTGAAAGACTTGCTGTCAGTGTAAGTAACTCACTTCCATGTCAGACCTGTCTATAAACAGGCTTACAGTGGAAGCCAGATTCCAAATGACCTGCTGTCAGTAGTAAGTGGTCACTTAAACCGAGATCTAGTCTTTTGGAATCAGGTCCTATTTGTGTGTTCAAAAATCAGCTGATAGCACATATCAGCTTTTTAAATTTGTGCAAGATTGCAGTTCATTGAGGATTAGGGCATTTGCAGTCTCAGAGCTGGTATATATAATTAGCAGGGAAGGATACATTGGGGGTCCTGCAAAAAAAAAAAAAGTTTGACTTAATTTTTTTTCCTTGATTGGCTGGTGATTGACCTGTTGTTTTTAATATGGACCTACTTCTGTGATAATATCTTTCTATCTCTACTTCTATATCTATATTTATATGTGTATATATATATATATATATATATATATATATATATATATATATATATATATATATATGTACATACATACATTCATACTCACACACACACACACACACACACACACACACACACACACACACACACACACACACACACACACACGTAAAGGTTACTGCACCCTTCTGGACATGCAGTATCTCAAAATGAAATGAACCATAAATGATTAAGAACTTATTTCACATTTATAAGAATCAGAGCTATGAAGATGTCATTCTTTTTGATGCACAATATTTGTACTAAGCAAAAATACTGGCTCTTAACAAACAAAAAAGCGGCCTGTAGCATTGCTAATCAACACAGGTGGGACTCTATTCATTTAAGAACTCACATACTTTTAAAACCTGCATTCCATTTGATTTCTCTTATCAGTTACATTCCCATGTTATAAGCAGATTATACCTCCTGCATAGCCTTTTTAATTTAAGGATAGTAAACATGACAGAAATTAATTATGGGAATTATGTGCAATAAAATCATTAGCAGGTGCTTGATACAGTATTTTAATCTTATCTCAAATGTAGAACCTAGCCAATCCAGGAACAGACAGCTGCTACTTTTTATGACCATAAAAGCTATAGCTATCTTCTCATTTTATTTGCAAAGCAAGTTTTCATGGTTTGCATCTTATAACAAAGTAGTTGTTATCTCATAAAAGGCACACTCATTGTTTGCCTTCACAGTAATGTTGTCTTAAAACATAGAATTGGAAGGGAAGTAAAAGAATGTTGGTAATAGGTTATCATGTACAATTTAATGCTCACATAAGTAATTAATGTTTTCTTCAATCTCTTCATATTTCTCTGATGGTTAAATATAAATAAATCCAAGTAATAATTTAGTAAAAAAAATGGGCTGTGATAGTTATGGATGGTGTTGCATATGCTTAGATTCAGTATTACCTAAAAAAAATAAAAAAATTAGGTGAATTTCCACACTGTCCAGACTAAATTCCACATAATATAATTATCACCTTAAGCCTCTGCTGAAAATAGGCGAGTGACCTAGTGGGACTAACCTATTAATCACAAGTTGTGACAATTGGGGAGAGATGGGCAAAGGCTGCCAGCCTAGTCAAATAGAATTTGATATATAATTCTGGCATTTGTAAATAAATGTAAAATACAGGCATGTTTTCTTGAATGTAAAATAATACTGTGAAATGTGGAACTGCAAAATATGTGACAACATTGCACTCTACTGGCCCAGTGAAGCATGTCGCGATGCTTTCATGTTAGAATTCGGTTCCAGTGAGTCTGGATAAAGGTTTCATGCCCATTGTTTTAAGGCTAAAGTTTATGACCAGAATTTAGATGTGGAATATGCTTTATTGCTCTAGTTTCTGTTAGAATATACATGTGAAATGTCTTATATTGTTGTAAGTTTCTGAGCAGGTGTTAGATTGCTAAATAATGCAGTTTGTGGCCTGAGAACTCCAGACTAAGTGTCAAAAATGATGTAATTTGGGAGGGCCTTAGAGACATGTTTGTTAGTAATGTTTAAATACTATTGCTCACAAGAGACTGGAAGCAATTTGATCTTGGATATATAACTCAGCACTCTGCCTATGCTCACATATAAGTTTCTAGCACTGTGATTTATTGTAGGAATAGTTAAAGCTAGTAAAGATTAATTAGGTATTTTTCTTTGAAATAAGACCTGTCCTACTGTATTATTTTAAGTTTATATGTGATCTCTGAACTCTTAGATATCTCTGTGGTGTAGTAGTTTTGTCTTGTGTTTTAATTATTTATTATTAAATATTTTTAAAAGCTTGTACCTGTGGCTGGTTTATGTAGAGATAAATTATGCTTTAGAGTACGTTATATATTTATAGAGTTTACTGTCTAAGCCCTTCCAATAATCTTAGACTGAATAGTCACATTACCATTGGATAATAATATTGCACAGTAATAATTGGACACCCTTTTAAGCGTCTTTTAGTAGCTGATATTATTAGCTGGGTGGTGACAGGGATTACTACCGTATAGTCTGGGTAAAGGGGCACAGCTGGAGAATCTGTGTCAGCCTTTCCCAGGAGTGTCTGTGAAGTTGTATAAATACTTATCTCAAAGTGTGTGTGTGTGTGTGTGTGTGTGTGTGTGTGTGTGTGTGTGGTGTGTCAGCTACTTGGCAGGGACACAGAGCACTGGTTGGACAGAGAGGGTACTGGAGGTTTTAGCTTGCCCAGATAGGCTGAGACCTGGATCCTATAGCTGTGCCAGTGAGGAGTCTTATTGGGGACCTGGTGAGCAAGGGCACAACCAGCCCCAGATTGACTGTGATCTCTGTGTGCACTTAAGGGAAATTGTACTTTATTGTGTGTATTAGTTATTTTTTCCTCTCTTCTAGGAGACGACCTCCCTGGTGTTAGTAATGAGGATTGAGGCTCCTTGATTGCTGGGCCAGGGCATGGTCATCACACAAGTAATCAACAAATAAACTAGCAAATAAAATGATAATAGGTTATCTGAAAGACAAATGACTGATGAAAGCCTGATTAGTACAAGCTGATTAAACTTTGCTTACTGCCAAATAAGCATGCAGATACTGTACATCCATAAGACGTAATCGAGTGGTATAATATGGTGGCAGTATTTTGCCTACTGTGTGATTCGGAGCAACTCACTTAACCAGACAGTACCCCCAGGTCACACAAAAAAATGGGCTTTGATATCCAATGAGTATATCTGTGTAAATTGACTGGAGGTTTCATGACTTTTAAACTAACTTTTGAATTGCAACCTTAGCTTAATTATAAGGAGAATAGGATGTATGTGGGTATTGTTTTGGTGGTAATGTTGTACAGGGAAAACATTTCTGAATGTTTTGTTTGATTAGTTGCTTGTCTTCAAATCAACTTCAACCAGTTGTCACTTAATTTGTTTTTAATTTTTTTTTGTCCTAAATGTAATTTTTGATTGTCGTCAGTATTAACATCAACCCACTTTTTTCTGTTTTGTACCTTATTGTACATCTGTTCCCAGATCAAAGGTAAAAAACCATTAGAGTATACTAGGCATTCAGATTAAGCTCCTGTATACCCTCCCAATTCTGAAGTCTGTGAGAGGTGGCTTATAAGATTATCAATAAACTCTATTCACATACAACAAATCCTAACCAAAACTAGACATACTCTTAAAATTGCAGCCTCAGAATTATATTAGCACCAAGCTCTGTAAAGCAACAATGTATGTAAAACTGTGAACCATCTAAAGATGATAGTGACGTGCTTCAATACAGATTTGCTACACCATCCCAAAAAACATAAGGAAGACACATGTTAAAGCTACTGTTTGCATTTTGTTTGTGTTTAATCTGAGTTATTGGCTTTGTTTGCTGGTTTGTGGTCTTAAGCAAAATGATTATTAAAAAAGGAAACTACAACTACTTCTCCCACAGACTTTCATGGAGCAATACAATAAAAAACTTCAAACAAAGCATTTAAAAGCCTGTGAAATATAACTTAACCATAAAACAATCCAAAACAGTAAAGCAAACAAGAAAACAAAAATGGAAACTAAAATAATTAAAAAATGCAAAGAGAATCAGTAAGTCTCTCCAATTTAGTTCAATGAGGAAAAAAAACAGTAAACTAATTATAGATTTATAGGCATATACTAGGCTAATGTCCACTTGATGTGCAACTGAAATGTGACCCACAAATTCGATTTATATGGGGGATGAATGATTTACTGACTGCTTCTCTCCATCAGTGACATAGGCACCAGGCCATGGGTGAATTTTGGATTACCCTTTCATTGCTTCAAGTTGCACTTAATTAAGGTTAGGGAGGAAACCTACTTCACATGGCTGGGGACTAGCCTGTTCCAATGAATCAAACATACAAGAACCAAAGATACTACCAGTCACTCAATAAACCATTGTCCTCCAGAATTATATACAAAATACTTAAATATGTTAATTAAAAAACTAAAGCAATAGGCAAAACTAAGAGAAATAATGTTAAAAAATCAGCCATCAGGATACAGGAAAAATGCCATTACAAATCAGATAAAATGCCTATCAGCTCAGTGGCTTAGAGGCATGGAGCCATGACTATGACCTAGGTGACCAGGTTTCAATAGTAGCTGATAAAGGAAGTGAAGGGGCAGATTCTGCCAAACTAACAGTCACTCAATGGAGTCTGTGATTTGTATAAGCACAGCATCATGGGAAGGTGCATGCATGCATCACCCATATACCCATTGTCATGGGTTAGTATGCAGTTCAGTCATCAACCTGGCCCACCATACTGCTGCATGTTTGACTTTGAGGGGGTCAGTGGAGTGGATTAGCTGGCATTAGCTGTTCATTCCCATTCCTCTCCTCCAGCCAGACCCTACAGAGCCTAAGCTTTGGGGTCATAGTCAGGGCTTTATCTCTTTTACACCAGACAATGGTAGTTTATTTGTCTTTAATTATTTCATATTATGATTCTGACCTCAGAACAGCAACATTTTATTTTTCTACTATCATTATCCAAAATCTAATTAATTTCTTGAGACATTACTATCTGCTTCTCAAAAATTGCTTAAAACATTTAACCCTTTTCTTATTGTTATTATTATTATTGTTATTCTTTCTTTTATTGTTTCTTTATCATCTTATTTTTACATCTATGATCAAATACAAAAAATGCACAAATGAAATTAACAGCAGAAAGATGGCAAAGAGCAGACACAGAAGTTAAACAGTTTTAAAAATTGCTAGATAATTCACTCCGTCACATTTAGAAACAAAAACTTCTTCAGAAGAAAAAGTGTTTCTGTCTGCTGTTTGCTTGGCAGCATTAAGCATGTTATGGGCTTTCAAATACTTTCAAAGGCAATAAAACATTTTGCGTTCCTACTCGCCCCCCACTGGTAGTAAATAGAGCAAATGAAGTCCACGCACTACAAAGAAATATAATTGGGTATTACAGATCAGAACCCTTATTCTGGGTTCTCAACATGGATGCTAGGATTTATCTCACAATCTTCAATCTCAAGATAAATTTATTGGCATTGATGTATTATTCATAATAAGTCGGTTATAACTGAAGACTGATTATAATTCTCTATTCCTTCAGCCAATGTTCATGTTTTCCTTTTAATAACATAGATTCTTCAGTTCAGTTAGAGTCTGTTGTGTCCTCTATATGGAGTCTGTATGTCTTTCTGTGACACATAAAAAAAGGTCCTGTGACCCTTCAGATTTCATGAGCAAAAAAGAAAAGCTATTTTCTCCTTTTAATCAGTAGCAGCTGCTACAGTTTCATACATGGAGCACAATGTGCTTCAGCTCTGACCACAAATCAATAAATGCTGGTATGGCCTGAAGACTGATCATCTGTCAATCACACCTACTTTGTGCCTGAGGTGAGTGTCCCTTTACCCCCTCCTTAGCCATACCTCTGAGTCTGCCTCTATTCTGTTTTCTTTTTTATCTTGTAAGCTCAGTGGCTGCGGCAGCTGTTCATTGGATTTATGTAGAAGTCAGTTTTGAACTGACAGAACTGGAAGGCGCTGTCCAGTGACACTGTGGACAATGTAACCCAGCAGCTCAGCCTTGCTCAATGAAGCTTTAAACAACTTGTTGACATCAACATTCAGACAGGCCTCACTAGGACTGAATCACACATGACATTAAACTGTGACCCTGGAAGCCACTCCGCAGCTCACATGCTAATGAACTAAAGAAAACAGAACACATAATAAAATTGGGGAATGCAAAAGGGGAATATTGTACCTGATTACTGATTCTTTCTTGCATATAAAAGGCAAGATGATGAGTGATAGCAAAAATAGGTATTTTGGGACAAAATGACAAGATTCCATGCAATACACCAAATAACTCAGTTTGTTAGGTACATTTCCCTACAACAGGATTCCCAGCCCATTTCCTGCTAAAGATTTCTGTTAACTGCTATACTTAAATAAGTATGAGGTAATGAACTGCTTGCACAGGTCTGAACTAAGTATGAGGTAATGAACTGCTTGCACAGGTCTGAACTAAGTATGAGGTTATGAACTGCTTGTACAGGTCTGAAATAAGTATGAGGTAATGAACTGCTTGCACAGGTCTGAACTAAGTATGAGGTTATGAACTGCTTGTACAGGTCTGAAATAAGTATGACGTTATGAACTGCTTGCACAGGTCTGAAATAAATATGAGGTAATGAACTGCTTGCACAGGGTTGTAAGATACATCTTGCCCCTCTGTCTCTGTAGGTAGTAAAGGTGTCAGGAATTTCAGTGTTTGATGTATGCTACTTTTCTGAGGTGTACTCTGTGTAAGGTGCATTCTTAGATTTACTTCGTATATCTAGGCCTTAGATATTCAAAATGTATAATTTTAATAACTGAGGATTTTTAAAGTAAGATATACAAAAATGATACAGACTTCTATGCTAATATGGACTAAAGTGTTGCAGGAGATGAAAGGGGTTCTTGTACGCCTACTGCCTTCTACCTCACCTCATCCTTCATTACAGGTCATGCTTATCCAGTAAAGTTACACCTGTTTTCCAGTATGAGTACATGAGGGATCTTTTGAAATGACCTCCCCCCAAAGTCTAGTCTTGTTCCTTTTATTCAGATGCTGTGGCTGGCATCTGAATGCTCTTGTATTGCACACAAGAGATTCACCATGTCCTACCAAAAATGATAGCTTAAACTGGTTAGTACAAGATGACAATGTTATATCAGTATAGTCAAGACACAAACAAGTATGAAAGCACTCCCAGATAGTGACAATACGGAATTAAAGAAATTCACACACAGACACTTGCTACTGTACTCATGGGACCATATTTCCCATGCATTGCATCTTGAGGGTGAGGTTTCAAATTTCTGCTATGTATTTATTCTGATGCTGTATTATTGTTGTACTGGAGAAAGGGCATGCTAACTCTTGGACTCAGCCCCATAAGTAGTTTCACACTCTAGATTCACATACCATGTCAATGCCCACTGTCCAGTAATTCAGCCTTAGACTTCTGTCTCTCAAGCAGCCTGCAGGCACACATACTCTACGCACACTCTCCTCTGCATTATGTCACGTGATGATGTTGTCAAACTGTAGGAATCTTTCCTACATTGTTTTGTTAAACAACAAATAACCTTAACACCTGCTGAGACAAATTATTTAGTCTGAGGACTATGTTTTGTGATGTTAACTTTACTTCTTCATTCCTGCCTGCAGTTATGATTTGCATACTCCTCTAGGGTTTATATACCATCATAATATTGAATTCAGACTCGTGCATGGCACTCCAAATGACAGCTGCTCCTCTATATTCAGCTGTTATTGTATCGGGAAAAGAGATTTCTGATTGTGAATGACACCCTCTCTTTTTTGTTGCTCTGAAATCATATGAGGAAATCGAGGTGATGAGTCATAACATCTTTTCAGTAACATAATTACCTTATAAACTGTGCTTTGTGTGAAAATGATTACAGATATAAAACAAAAAAAAACTCTGGTTTGACAGAGACAAACCGATAACGTAAATAAATAGCATAAAACACAAGCAGTCTATCAGAATAGTGACTACATCTGTAGTAGGTCAGTATTTGACTGCAATCAGACGTCCAAGGACTTGTTCACCTAACATAGCATAAAATCAGTTTATAAGCAAGCTAAACTGGATATTGTCCAAGGTATTTAAAATAAAGTGTTACACTTGTTTACTGAATTAGTATAGATAAACAAATTCAGTGAATAATCAAATCAATACAAGCAAGTAAACTATTCTTTCATTGCTGCACTGTCTGACAAAATAAACAAGCAGGTAAAGGATACCATTAATGAAACGTTAAACTGAATCATATCTAAAGGCATTCTGGCTTTGGAGAGGAAGAAAATGGAAGCCCTACACCTCTCAATCTATAGATGTGATAATGGCATGTAATGGTATGTAAAGGTGACATCATAGTATCATAACAGAATAGTAGGCTATCAACCCAGAAGGACCTTTTTAAGCCTAGCTGCACTTCCTTGTTAGAACAAAAAGGTTTTTTTTTTTTTTTTTTTTTTTTGCATTTAAACTGTAGCAAACTTTTGCAACAGTTTAGATCACAAGCGCAGCACTGCAGAACTCAAGTTTGATTGAAAAATTGGGATTGGCTGGTTGTTGCACTCCCCAACACTTTGCACCCGGGGCAGTTGCCCCTCTTGCCCCACTCTAGCCACCATACTGGCCTGTTCCAGAGTAGGGAAAACCTCTAAGATACATGTGACCCTCCAGCATGTCCTTTTTCTGTTGTAGGCAAGGTTTAGGTCCCTGATTGTGGTGCTCCTGATGCTGTTTGTTTTACAGGTGTGCAATATGTCCATTAGGGCTGGATCAGAGGATGCTTTGTAGGCCATGCATTGGTTGCCTGTCAGCAGCCTTTAGGAGTCTGAATATAAGGGCAAGGACTACAGTTGTTGCATATACCTGGCCAGGTACATATCAAAGGGAACATTGTATTCGGTGATTGGTCTTAAATCCTTGATCCTTGATCATATGGGGTATTTTCTCATAGATGAGTTTTAACCACCTATCAATAACTACTCCCAAAGGGAAAGTCTTAGAACATCTACCTGAAACTATAGGACTACCTGAAACTTTTTTAAGTTTGCTATATTGAAGCAGGTCAAAATGGGGCCCCAAGGGGGTAATTTAAAGCGATTCTGGGATACAAGGAAGTTAAATGGCAATTAACAGATGCCATGAATATACCAGGCTTAAATGATTATATTACTATTAAACCATTATTACAAATGTAGGTTTAGACAATAAATGAGTCAATATATAATACGTATTCATGTATATTTTGTATCTTTTAAGGACCTTGTTATGGTATGTGGTGATGACTGAACAATTTATGTATTTATATATTTATGTGGTTATTTCACAAATGATTTTTTCAGCTGTATGACTTATGTATTTGAACTGTCAACAATTTGTATTTAAAACATTATTAAGAAGCATACAATAGTTAATTCATGCATACATGCAGTTTATAATGCACTTATAGGTTCATAGGTTCATAGGTTTATACTAGGCTATCTGCCCTAAGGCATTTATAAGCCCAAATTTTTTTAGGCTCACGCCACCCCTTTTGAAAAAATACTGTGCCCATTAGTTTGTTGTGCCTCTGTCCAGCAGTGACACAGAGATGATTAAATAAACCTCTCATCTCCCATCCACAGGTCAAGATTTCTCTTGAACAGAGCCTGCTCTGCCTCACATGGACGGATTTTATTCCACATATCAAAGTGATTCATTGCTTTTATGACTTAAATGTTTACAGGGGTTTTTAACATTTGTATTTAAGCATTATAGCTTTAAATTGATATGTGATTTTTAGTAATTAGCAATTTTGGCACCTAAACAGATAGTATTTAAGTAATTAATTGATTCATTTAAAGTATTCTGATGAAGTCCACACTGTTGGTGGATGAAAGCGCTTAATCGTTGTTGTGTTATTAAAGAAGAATGTTTTAGTTACTGTGTGCTGTTTCCTGGTGGAATCCATACTGTATAGCGTTTATTTGATGTATTTTCTAGTTCTTGGTTGACTAAATGCTATTTTTTTGATTATTTGGTTGTACATGGTCCCATGGATTCCATGGAAGAACTGCCTTCAAACATTACACCTGCCCGATGAGATGATTTGCAGAGACTTCAGTCAGAAGTCTCTATCTTAAAAGGAGAAGTAACCCAGCTTATTGAGTTATTCACATAGTCTGGTGTGAAAGCGGTTAGCACGCAGCATTTAACAAAAGCGGCTGACGTATCTGGAGGAAGTCAATCTATTTTGGACATACCTAACAGCCAGGGGGTAGGTCTCGGTGTGCCTACAGCTCTGGATACTTCTTCATCTCAAGTGGCTGCTGAAGTGGGGAACTTCAGTAGAGTGACAGACAAAGACTATACATTTGATTTTTCTGTTTATAACCTGGATGATGAATTTCGGCGGACTGGGGCGAAGCCCAAACGAACCATGACATCTAGGACATACTCTACAGTGGTTAACAATGCTACTGCAACACAAAAAGGTACTATAAGGCAAAGATCTAGTCCTAGAGCTAATGCTAATTTTAAATCTAAAGATGGGCAAACGTGCACACAGTTAAACAATTTTCTACAAAACAATATTGATTTTAACTTTGTTGAGTGCAATGCAGGTTGTACAGACAATATCAACAAGGCTACTAATGGAACTTTAAAAGAATTTATTTATAGTTTTGGTCACAAATTGAGGATTATTAAAGGATTCAAGATGGATAATGCTTATTTAAGTAAATGTCTTACACTAAACATTGTAGCTGTTGGATTACGTTTTTTAAGCTGCCAATGGGTATAGCATTAACTGAAAATGTACGCAATGAATTTAATCAATTTCATAAAATCATACCCAAATTGATTAATCAGGAAAAATGATGAAATATTATGTGTTGTTATGGAAGAAGTAGACAAACTTAATAATATTATTGCCAATGGCCTACTTTTTGCTCAGTAGGAATAATTATATTTAAAACAGTTTAATGTGGTCGATAAGAAGGCACAGTGTATAAAAAAAAAAAAATGCAAGAAAATAAGTAGAGATGCTGAACATTTCAAAAAAGATGCAGCATATCCATGGAAGGAAAGAAAGGATAGGAATTGGAGACAAGGGAAAGAGCGAAACCATCCTTTGGATACAGGTAAACCTGGTTTGGATGCTCAGTATGGGGAGGATGTATCAAATTTTCAGGAGGGGTGGGAATATCAGCAACACCCAAAATGGAAAAAGAATTGGAAGTGTAAGTGCA
This sequence comes from Protopterus annectens, assembly GCF_019279795.1. Taxonomy (NCBI): domain Eukaryota; kingdom Metazoa; phylum Chordata; order Ceratodontiformes; family Protopteridae; genus Protopterus; species Protopterus annectens. The sequence goes on along the minus strand of NC_056744.1, from coordinate 410,585,292 downwards.
ATCAGTTACATTTGGCAAACAGTGATTATGTGGACCAAGGATGGAGGGAGAACAGGAGACGATGGTAGAACTAATTTCTGGGAATGAGATAGTTTCAGATATATGTGTTACTGAAGGTGTGGTCAACTGGTTTAAAATTTTCAGGATATGTAATTACACTAATTTAGTGTTGGGTGTTGACCATTTTAGGTTATTGCCAAAGGGGATGAAATACATACCTAAAACACGTTTTCATCTTGTTGACGGTCTAATGGAAATTAAACTGTTTCTCAGGAAAATTAATTTAGCTATTACTTTTCAGAATAGATCGCAGCAACCACCTATGAGAGTGTTAAAGAAAAAAAGCACATGTATCCCACCCGATCACCCTAGTGTATATGTGTATGAAAGAACTGTCACTACAGAAATTTATAATGTTGCAGAATGACATTAGGCACAAACATTTTCAGAGTAATCTAACTAGAAACAAAATAAATACCTTAGAACAGCTTAATCAGGACCATCATATTAGGGTTATGAAACCCGACAAGGGTGTGGGGGTTATTTATGATGCATTGGAATATGCAAATAAAATATAGGAGATACTTCAGACATCTGGTAACTACAAAACAGTATCCATTAATGAAATTCATATAGCTTATAAGCGTATTAATATGTATTTGGAAGAGACTTTAATAGATAACCACATTTCGATAGATACATATCATTTTCTTAGAGTTGAGCACCCCATTTTGGCAAACATTGTAGGGATACCCAAGGTGCACAAGGATGCCATAAATCCCCCTTTTCGTCCTATAGTTTCAGGTAGTTGTTCTAAGACTTTTTCTTTGGGAGTAGTTATCGATGGGTGGTTAAAACCCATCTATGAGAAAATACCCCATATGATCAAGGATTCATGGGATTTCTTAGGAGCTTTATCCCCCAACCTTTGGAAGGAGGGATGAATTTTTATCGCCATAGACGTAATTGAACTTTTTTCATGTATCCCTAAACAAATGGGGTTGGAGGGATTTTGCAACAGCATTAGACAATACACTAGCCTGGAATGGGATGTTGTTAGCCTCATTATGGAGTTTATTTCTATTGTACTTGATAACAACTTTATTTACTTTGAGGGTGAACACTTTCAACAGACCAAGGGGGTGGCGATGGGGGCAGTGTGCGCTCCCATGTTTGCCAACCTGTTTATGTTAGACTGGGAAAATCAGTTTGTCTTCAAATGTAAATATTACAAGTACATTAGACATTACTCTTGATTTTTGAATGATATTTTTATATTGTGGGATGGCCCAATAGATTATGTTAACAAGTTTATTGAATATTTAAATAGTGCCAGTACATTTTGAGGTTCACCCACACATGTGATACAGGTGGTATTGGCTACCTGGACACTTTTGTATCCAGTGGACTTGGGGGGGGGGGGTTGAATCACAAATATACAGAAAAACCCTTTCTCTAATAGCTATCTCGAGTATTCCATTAATCATCCTAGAAAAACTATGAGGAACATATTTAAAGGGCAGTGCATTAGGGCAGCCCGAAGGACGTCCTAGCACACTGAGATGCTTGAAGAAATTGAATTTATAACGTCATTATTTAGTCAGAGAGGGTACCCTAGATGTATGCTAAATGACATCAAGAAATATGTGATTGATGAGTGGGGCAAGAAATACCAACTGATTGTAGGAAGGGATATAGGTAAAAATACATTTACGAGTTACACTGATACTAACATAAACTATCAAAGAGCTTGTATTTTGGAATATTCCCCTTATGGGAATCAAGTTAAACAGATCCTAAATAATAACTGGAATATCTTATTGGCTGATAATGAGATTAGAAACATTGTGGGTGAGACACCATCTTTGTATACAAAATGGGGTGTAATATTAAACACAATTTGGAAAGGGGTAACACTAACAGGGAATTAGGGACACAAGGAAGAAATACCAGAAAGTGTGGTAGGTGTAAACAATGTCACGCTATTCTTGAAGTTGAAGAGGTGACCCTTGAAAACATCGCTTGTACTAGGATCATATTTGGGCAGGGAAATTTTAATTCAAAGTACATAGTATATATGGCAAAGTGCATGATATGCCCCAGTTATTATATAGGCAAAATGGAGAGGCCCCTAAGAAAGAGACTTTATTATCATTTGTATATTAAGAGAAAGGATAGTAACAATGCCCTATATAGACATATAGGCATTGCAGGGGACCATCATTTTTTTTAAGTTTGCTATATTGGAGCAGGTCAAATTGGGGCCCGGAGGGGTACCTTTAAAGCGATTCTGGGATACAAGGAAGTTAAATGGCAATTGTTAACAGATGCCATGAATATGCCAGGTTTAAATTATTATA
>NC_056744.1:410560432-410577932 GCF_019279795.1 Protopterus annectens | reverse complement strand
CTAATGAGGGATGAGTACAGTGGGACAATGACCTCCTTTGTTCTGGATGAAAAGCCCTTAGTGATGAGGTGTGCCACATAGAAGGATTTCCTGACTGTTGTGGAAATGTGGTTATCGAAGGTGAGACCACTGTCCACCTGTGTCCCTCAGTCTCTTATCACACTTTCAGTGTTTAATGTACTGCCACCTATGTGGTAATTCACGGGTACGTGTTTTTTCCCAAAGGGGATCATTATAAATTTCTTGGCATTGTCCTTGAGCCCATGGCTCTGGCACCAAGCATCTGTTTCTTTAAGTCCCATTTGTAGAATATCCACATCATTTGGGGATTCAATAATGGCTCCCAGTTTGCAGTCATCTGTGAACTTTGTTAGCCAGAGTCCCTTAGTGTTGGCCTGAACTTCAGAGAAGTAGGTGCCAAACAAGAGTGGTCCTAGGACTGAACCCTGAGATACTCCACTTGTCACTTGTCTGGAGCTGGATTTGGAGTCGGCTACCTTTAAAGTGTGGGTTCTGTCAGTAAGCCAGTTGGCAACCCATCGAGTGACATAGGGATTAATGCCCAGCTGAGTAAGTTTATCTATGATTCCAGAGTGGGGGATGGTGACAAAAGCCTTGGCGAGGTCCAGATAGGCTGTGTGGACCACCTTACCCTTGTCCATGGCTCTGGAGACTATTTTGAAGAAGTCAATAAGGTTCAGAAGACAAGATTGGCCCTTCACGAACCCAAACTGTGTGGGATCCAGTGTTTGAAGGTTGCCAATGTCTTTGTTTATAAGTTCCATGATAATACGTTCCATGGCCTTGCAGATCAGGCTCATCAGACTGATGGGGCAGTAGTTCCTGGGATCCAAGGTGGATCCTCCCTTGTGGAGTGGGATAACTGCAGCTGTGCGCCACTCAGTGGGCACAAAGTCTGAGGTGAGGCTATGATTAAACATGACACTTAGGTGAGGTGCCAGTTCATTTTCCAGTTCAAGTAGCACACAGCCATGGGATGTCGTCTGGTCCCATGGATGCTGTATTGTTAGCTTTGCAGAGTGTGTTTTTTACCTGTGTGGCCATTATTACCGGAATTTGCCAATCTTCCAGTATTGAGATGGGCCATTTAGGGAGTGAGAGGGGGGTGAAGTTTGCACTGAATCAATCTGCCAGGATATTGGCAATATCCTTGGGATCAGTATATTTAATGTCATTCTGTTGTAGCTCAGAGCAGATCTGAGCATTGCCATTTAGATTCTTGACAAAGCTATAGAATGCCTTGTGGTTGTCTTTGGAATCTTTGGCAATTTTATTTTTGTAACTAGCTTTGGAGGATTTTATGAGGGATCTCAGCTTCTTACTGGGGCTGGTAAGGGAGTTTTTTGCATCCTGGGATTTTCTCATTTTCTGAAACAGTTTCTTCCTTTTGTTGTAAAGTTTGTTTATGGTAAGGGACCACCAGATTGGCTTACTTTTTTTGAAGGAGAGTGTCTTGGTTCTATTGGGGATGGCATGATTTATGCACAAGTGGATGTGCTCATACAGTGCCTTAGTGTATGATTCAGCAGTCAAACTTTCAGTTCCTATCTGCATGGGTGTCATGAAGTTTGTCACTTCTGACTTGAGTAGCATGAAGTTGGCTTTGGAGAAGTTTTTTTACAGAGGTTTCCTTACTGGAGGTTGGGGGTGGGATGTGGATGTCAAGGGTGATTAGCTTATGGTCAGACCTGACCAACAAGGGGGTGACCATAGGTGTGGAGCATCGATTTCTGATGTTGTTAATGACCAGGTCTAGGATTTTGGAGCCCCTGGTGGGACTAAGGATTAGTTGATCCAGGGCGTTGGAATTTATGAATTCCAAGAACCATTGGGCAAAGGTGTTGGTACACGAGTAGTTTTCCCAGTTAATGGCAGGTTAGTTGAAATCACCCAGTATTAAGGTGTTTGGTTATATCTTAATATTTTCCAGTATGTTTAGAAAGGTGTAGTGAGAATCTTGGGGCATGGTGGGGGATCTGTAGCAAGCTACAATTTGGATTACAGTCTTACATAGTGTTAGTTACACGTGGAGAATTTCAGACGCATTGTGTTGGGCAACTAACCTGGTGTTGTGAATATCCTTGGTGAATATAGGCACTCCTCCACCTTTAGTGTTTCAGTCCTGGTTTGGTGGCCGAAAAGTATACAATGATTGTATCTTTTGTGATAGTTAAGCAGATCGTTTTGTTGTTGTTTTTTTTTTTGATGATGTTGAGCTGTTATGAGCTGTTGCAGTGTTTTATTTAATAGTTTCAACATATGTGAGAAAGTAGTTAAAAATCATGTCAGCTTGATTTATTTAAAAACAAGTAGTTTACAACATACTTATTTCTCTAAGTGAATCCATACTATTTTGATGTTTGCTGCTTTTGTCGAGCACATTACGCAGTGCAACATTTGTATAATGAAGCTGCTTCACAGACAGCAGGGTCACAGAAACTGATTTTAAGCCCTACATTATAAGTATCTGCACATGAGTTTCACTACATCCTTAAAAGTCTACTAGACGTAATGTGTTGTTGTATGTGTTGTTAGGGGTAGCCAATACATATGACAACACTGATAAACAATAAATTTCACAATACTAAAGCAATGAACACAAAATATATAGAATGGATTTTCCTTGTCAGTGAATAACAAAATATATTTATATACTGAATCATATATCTAATAGTTTAAATTTTGTTTGGCTTTCTAAATGTACTGTAGTTATATTGCATGCGTGACACATATTTGTTCACAGTGCATATGACATATAGTATGCATATAACCTACCTACACATATTTGTTCACAGTGCATATGACATATAGTATGCATATAACCTACCTACACATATTTGTTCACAGTGCATATGACATATAGTATGCATATAACCTACCTACACATATTTGTTCACAGTGCATATGACATATAGTATGCATATAACCTACCTACACATATTTGTTCACAGTGCATATGACATATAGTATGCATATAACCTACCTACACATATTTGTTCACAGTGCATATGACATGTAGTATGCATATAACCTACCTACACATATTTGTTCACAGTGCATATGACATATAGTATGCATATAACCTACCTACACATATTTGTTCACAGTGCATATGACATATAGTATGCATATAACCTACCTACACATATTTGTTCACAGTGCATATGACATATAGTATGCATATAACCTACCTACACATATTTGTTCACAGTGCATATGACATATAGTATGCATATAACCTACCTACACATTTGTTCACAGTGCATATGACATATAGTATGCATATAACCTACCTACACATATTTGTTCACAGTGCATATGACATATAGTATGCATATAACCTACCTACACATATATGTTCACAGTGCATATGACATATAGTATGCATATAACCTACCTACACATATTTGTTCACAGTGCATATGACATATAGTATGCATATAACCTACCTACACATATTTGTTCACAGTGCATATGACATATAGTATGCATATAACCTACCTACACATATTTGTTCACAGTGCATATGACATATAGTATGCATATAACCTACCTACACATATTTGTTCACAGTGCATATGACATATAGTATGCATATAACCTACCTACACATATTTGTTCACAGTGCATATGACATATAGTATGCATATAACCTACTTACACATATTTGTTCACAGTGCATATGACATATAGTATGCATATAACCTACCTACACATATTTGTTCACAGTGCATATGACATATAGTATGCATATAACCTACCTACACATATTTGTTCACAGTGCATATGACATATAGTATGCATATAACCTACCTACACATATTTGTTCACAGTGCATATGACATATAGTATGCATATAACCTACCTACACATATTTGTTCACAGTGCATATGACATATAGTATGCATATAACCTACCTACACATATTTGTTCACAGTGCATATGACATATAGTATGCATATAACCTACCTACACATATTTGTTCACAGTGCATATGACATATAGTATGCATATAACCTACCTACACATATTTGTTCACAGTGCATATGACATATAGTATGCATATAACCTACCTACACATATTTGTTCACAGTGCATATGACATATAGTATGCATATAACCTACCTACACATATTTGTTCACAGTGCATATGACATATAGTATGCATATAACCTACCTACACATATTTATTCACAGTGCATATGACATATAGTATGCATATAACCTACCTACACATATTTGTTCACAGTGCATATGACATATAGTATGCATATAACCTACCTATACATATTTGTTCACAGTGCATATGACATATAGTATGCATATAACCTACCTACACATATTTGTTCACAGTGCATATGACATATAGTATGCATATAACCTACCTACACATATTTGTTCACAGTGCATATGACATATAGTATGCACATAACCTACCTACAGGTCTGAGTCTGAATTCCTATGGCAAACATAACGTAATATTGATAATTTTATTACCAGCAAATAAATTGATGCAATTTGAACTTTAGCAGTCACAATCCCTATTTGTGTGCCCAAAACTGGGGATTTCTTCTTGAGGCATCGTATATTTCAAGGCTCCCACAGCCTTTACTGGTGCGATAATTGCCCATTTATTATTAAAATATACATTCGCAGTTATAGAATCTTAGTTTGATTTTGATGTTTTACATTTTATTAAACTGCTTTATTTACTATATGACATTCTTTCTGCACTGAGAAAAAGCTAGGTGCACACCACGGTGAAGTAAGTGAAACTTTAATAAATAGACATAAAAGGCTATAAAACAATAAAACAGGCTCGAAAGGGAAGCGCTTTCGATACATGCCAGGTAGCTTCCTCAGACTTAAATTATAACAGTCAAACCATCTGTATTTAAAAGCAATGAAGCCAATCAGAAAAAAAAACTAAGACATCAATCATCATTTAAAAACACAGTGAACCTAGTATAAAATCCTATTGATGCTTACAAATATTGTAAAAGACTTTTCATATATTAAATAAATCTTAACCTCAATAATTCTACACCTCACAAAATTCAAAATGCATCCAAAAATCATTAAAAAAATTAAAAAAAATTATTAAAAAAATGCAACATAAAACAACATACTCAATGCTTTTTATTGTTTTGTAGCCTTTTATGTATATTTATTAAAAGTTTCACTTACTTCACTATGGTGTGCACCTAGCTTTTTCTCAGTTTTTATCTTTGGTGCATGTTGGTGTACTTTACCGACCACAAGAAACTTTGTTTTAAAGAAATTCTTTCTGCACTGAAAGAAAAGCTAAAACATATTTTATCCACTAAAACATCCGAACATTGATAGATTATCAAAACTTTCTGCTTAGGATACAACTGCCTAAATCAAGATATTTCTGAGTAAATCAGGACAGATGGTGGGCTTTGTTATTTGACACATTACAAATGTCAGATGTTTCCTATCTTGTATTTGTTTTCTCTTTTGACCCTTGTGCTTAACAATATACACTCTCTGATCACATTGCTGCTTGCAAAAATATAGTGTTTGGTATGGTCATACCTATCAACTGTCCAGATTTCCACAGAATGTCCAGATTTTTACCTCATATTTTTGGTCTGTTCCTCATAAAATATGTGGTTTTCTGGATTTTTGTGGCATATCAGTGAAGATTTCATTCATTAAATAATGACAAGCGTTTGAGTTTCAGACTTCATATCCTTCAGAAAAATGTATGATAACACAAGAATTTTTAATCTAGCAAATGTCTAAGTTTATGAGAGCAATATTTAAAATGTGTCCCTATTTTTGAGGATTTGTCCCCCCATTATTGCTGGCTTTGTCCAGATTTTTTGTGCTAAGAGGCAGAAAGGTATGGGCATGGTGCCTTTGTGATTAAGGTCACTAACTCAGAGTAGAGGGATGAAACGTTCACTCCTGATATGGTTAACTGCCCACAGTAAGTCTGTCATGTGTATTTCATTTATTTGTGTCTTTTGGCTTTAATCATTTACTTCACTAGTTACTGAACAAATACTTAAATTACACTTCTGTTTTGTCATTGACACCAACAAATTATATATTATCACTATATGCATCAGCACAGATGTATTAAGTGTGTATGTGTATATATTCAAGTGTGTGTGTGTGTGTGTGTGTGTGTGTGTGTGTGTGTGTGTGTGTGTGTGTGTGTGTGTGTGTGTGTGTGTGTGTGTGAATCAGCACAAATTTCTGTTCAGCCTGTAACTTAAACTGGAACTATTTATTTGAAATGGGAGCTATATTTCTTTTTCTAGTCTTTATTTACATTATGTAATCGTAAAATCAGAGGAAGATGTTAATAACCTTCATTCTTTGCTCTAGAAAGATATGCCTGTAGATTTTTTGGAACTGCTGCAGTTTTAATTCTAGACACACACATTTTATATTTCTACTGTCCGTCACTATATATATTTCAGCTAAAATTTGTATATTTTCTAGGAAAATGTCTAAATGTAAACTGAGACAGGTTTATAGCAGCTACTTTGCACATTAAACAGCACTGCTATCAAATCTTAGCACAATCTGACCTAGTCTACTGCCAAACCCCAGAGACCACCCCAGGAGACCTTTGTATAATGCAGTCCACAACCTACAGTAGCATACCCAAATACAGGTCCACACAACATGGATATGCAATTTCCAAATGTGTCCGTAGTTAGCTAGGTAGCTATGGGCATCCTAAAACAATGTAGCAATTATGTCATGTTCACAGGCATCCATTCACTCCTTAAAAAGCAAACACAGTATGTGAGTGATGCACATACACAATTTCACTGAAGGCAAAAATATTGCATGTAAACAAGGTTGTCAAGCACACACAATACATCAATCACACATAGTGTCCATCACATGCATAACTAACTCATGCTGAGGCACTAAAAAACAATATTCCCAAACCTCAAAGGCCTCCTAAACCTATAAATGGCAAAGGCTATCCTCAGCAATTTCTAAAGCACTCACTAAAAGTAACACAAACTACCACACAAATGCCTACATCTAGTGGCACCCCAAGAGTAAAGCCCATGAGGCAAGGCAACACATTACCCAGGACTCTTGTCATAGTGGACCCCATTGTATGACACAGATGCCCCCCTCACCAGATACAACAAGGAGAAGATAAAGGGTCATTGTTTAAATGGAGCGTGGAACCAGGATCCACCAAGTTACACAAGGACTTACGTCACTACACCACAGGTACCAGCATGATTCTGTTATAGTCCATGTGGACGTTACTGATCTGACATGTACTTTCCTGGACTATACGAAGGCAGCCATTATTGGACTTTCTGAATATGTGTCTGAAGGAGCTATGCACCTTGTAACTGTCTTACATTAAGCAGCATTCTACCTTCCCCAAGGATGATGCCACAGTATGAACAAACGATGATTGGCTTCAATAATTGATATAGTTTCTGGTGTTTTTCCAGGGGAATTAAATAATTATCAGCATGGTAGAACATGATTAACAAACCATGTTGCTTAGCAAAGGATTGTCTACACCCATATCCTCTAGGCTTCCTAATAGTGGCTAAAACTTTATCCACCCCCTTAGAGCCTGTTTGAGCAACTCCAAACTGACAAACCTAACAACATAGTAAATAAAACCTAAAGAAACCTAAAACTGCTACTGCTCATTGCTAGGAACCTAAAGAAGAAACTGCACCCCCAACAAGCTCTCCTCACTCTGGATAATATTGATACTGGTGTCATTATAGAGACATGGTTTAAACCCACAGAAAGTATGCCAGCAGTCCAAGGCTTCAAAGCCTTCCACCCATTTATACCATCAGCAGGACAGAGGGGGACAAAAGGTGGAGGACTCCCAATCTATAACAAAAAGTATAATTCTAGGTTGGTTAAACAGGATGATGCCCTGAATTTATCAACATGCAAATCATCAAAGAAAAAGTTACATACCATATTCTAGCGAGTTATTGGTCATCCTCTATGTCTCTAGAATCCCACATCTTGTAGCTAGACCTACTGGAGATATTCACCATTAAACCAAATACCATATTCATGAGAGATGTTAACTACCACTCTATGAACTAGGAAACATACACTGTCTCAAACTTGCAGGCACAATTCCGGTAATTTATTAACACAAATATCCTTGACCAGATAGTGCAGTCATCCACCAGGGGTTCAAACATAGTGAACCTGGGACTCCTTAATAGAGGAGAGTGCTGCACGACACTGCCCCACCCCCATGGGTTCCTATTACGTTATCAAAATCATGAAACATCAAACACTACAAGATCAAACTTGTATGTTTGATGTTTCATAATTTTGAAAATGCTAAAAAAAAAAAAAACATAAATTAACTGTTGTAAGCAGGGAGGAAAGCCCCCCTGCACCCCCCACACCCCCCGCACTTTAAATATACCAACTCCGAGATCGCACTATAGTGCGGAAAGGGAATATTTCCCTTTACTGCACTGTAGTACGATCTCGGAGTTGGTATATTTAAAGAGCGATCGGGTGTGAGGGGGTGCAGGGGGGCTTGCCCCCCTGCTTACAACAGTTATTTAACTGTTGACCTTTTTTTCTTTCTTTTTTTTTTTTTTGTTCGAATTGCTGAAACTTCAATTAACTGTGTTCGATGTTTACAGTTTCGAAGTTTCAGCAATTCGATAACATAATGGGAACCCCACACCCTAGTGTCACTTCCTCAATGATGAGGTCAGACACAAAGCTTTCTGCTTTGAAATAAAAATCAACTCGGTGACCCCAGCAAACCCTGTAACAGTCAGGAACTATTTCAAAGCAAACTACATCCTATTAAGTGGTTAAGTGATAGTCTGTAAAAATTCATTGCCCTTCCCAACCCTGAGTTCACAACGACCTATTTGGAATTGGTCACAGAGACCCAGTGCAATCAGGTAAATGTCTGTACAGAGGCTGCCATACATACTAGAAGTAAGCCCAAAGTAAACTCTAAAAACAAACCACACTGGTAGAATATGATATATAACAAAAGGAAAAAGTCATAGCTAAAATCAGGAAGAGCAACTCTCATAATGATAGGAGCTCTCTAATTAAACTAAACAGGAAACTAAGACAAATTAAGTCCAAAAAGGCCAATTACAAAGTCAAGATAGCTTCATAGGCTAAAGACTACCACAAGGTCTTCTACAGTTATGTCTGAAACCTCAAAGGTAGCACAAAGCAGTGTACTGAATGAGTGGTCAGTGGTGCCACCTTCACTGAGCAGGGTGATATAAAGAATTTACTGGCTGACAAATTCAACTCAAACTTCACTCCCACTTCCTCCATGCCTCCTCCAGTGAAATACTTACTAGAATAATCTCCCAACTATTAAAAGGGAGCAGGTCCTGGCAGTGGTAACTAAGGCCAAAAACACAACCTCAATGGTCCCTGACAATAGGGTGAAACATGAACTATCAGGACGACTTATGCCACTTTTCAACTACAGCCTGAAAACAGGCTTTGTACCATGAGACTGGAAGACTGAAACAGTTATCCCATTTCACAAGGGTGGACTATCAACCATCCCTGGAAACTACAGACCTGTTAGTCTGACTAGTCTAATATGCAAAGACATGGAACAAATTATCATGAAAATAATCAACAAAGGCATTGACGACCTACAGACACTGAACCCATCCCAGTTTGGCTTTGTCAAGGGAAGATCATACCTACAAAACAATGATGCACATTTTTAAGTAGGTTACCAAGGCAATGGATAAAGGGAAAACAGTGCATACCACCTACCTGGACCTGGTTAAGGCATTCAGTACAATAACCCACTTAAGTAAAGTTGACAAACTCACCAAACTGGGAGTAAACACCTGCATAACTCATAGGATTGCCAGCTGGCTCACAGACAGGACCCAGGAAGTCAGGATTGCTGAAACCACCTCCACTAAGAGACCAGTCACCAGTGGGGTACCTCAGGGCTCTGTGTTGGGACTGGTCCTATTCAACTTCTAATTCTCAGAGGTAAAGGCTAATGACAATGGTCTTTGGCTGCCCAGATTCACAGATGACTGCTAACTGGGAGCCATCATAGATTTCCCCATGGCAGAAATATCTTGCAAGAGGATTTTACACAGACAAATGTCTGGTGACAAAGTCATGGATTAAACTCCATTCCAAGAATTGCACTATAGTGCCTTTTTGACCCCCTAAGAGTTGACCCATTAGTCAGGGATCTGGGAACATATGTAGACAGCAATCCGGCCTTTGGCCAACATGTGAACACTGTAGTAAGAAAATCATTCTATGTTGCCAAACGTTTAAGTAAGGGCATAGCATCCATTTCCAAGAAATCATAGTGCCACTTTATTCAGCCCTTATCAGATGCATCATTGAATATAGTGTACCATTCAGCATATATCTGACCAGATTTATGCAACAGTTGGAACACCCACAAAGGTTCCTTACCAGATGAAGCCACAGTATAAACACATTGCCCTATATGGATCACCTTAAAGCCTTATCTCTATACTTGGTCCCCACAGGTTGCTGAGAAGTGATCTATGTCTGGCATACAAGTCGTCCTCAGATCCAGTTTATGCACCTTTTGCACATCTGCAAAATAAACCACATCAGAACCACAAAAAACAAGGATTTAAATATTGCTTGTGAAATAAATAAGATATGTTGGCAAAACAGATATGTGTCTCGGGAATCCCCGTGCTGTGAAACAGGTTTTCCATCCATGTGAAGTAGACTCCATCCTTACTTTTTATGAATAACCTTGATCATTTGATTGGAAATGAGGAATTCACCCCAGGTTTGGCTCCCATGTCTCTGATAGATAGAGGTAGACAGTAACTATACCCAAACTAACATAACCTCTAGAAAGTTCCTAACTAATGTACCCCCTTCCCAATAAATGCCCATAATACACAGGGATATAATTGGGTTGGGCTGCATGACTAGGCTTTTAAAGGCCTGAGTGGCCATTAGCCTAGTATATACCCATACACATCTGCACAATTTTGGAACTATCAGAATAAATCTTCCAAATGCATTGACCCCAAAAATAGCTGGCTGAAACTGCAGAGATTTTTTTTTGTCTGACAGTGGTTGTTTTTTCTTAGATTACTGCAAAAGCGTAATAAGATGTATAAAACATTAGGAGTGTGAATATTGTACCTCTCCTCTGGGATAGACCGCGTGGGTGTCTTCTACAGAAATATAAATTTTGTTGGACATGTAGACACAGCTGCTCTTTACAGTGAGTTGGAGGAGGAAGCTAGTAGGAATTATCTGTTTATAGCTTCCTAGGTCTATGTATTGAGCTTTCACTCTGTTTATCGTCTGGAAGCTTATGTGACATAACTTCATCTCTGTATTTCTTATCATCCATAATGTCACATCTATCAGCACTAGTGTATGATTTTGCCAAACTATTTAGCTTTCTTACCAAAACTAACAAGAAATCAAAGGAAAATAATATGCAGATTTTTTGGTCTCTTCTGCTCCTGATAATATGCTTAAGTCAAGATTAATAACAAATATATCTGCTAACCATCTTCCAGTCTTTGCATGCAAAATTGATAAATATGTCCTGCATCATAACTAGAAATATGAAGCATTTTATTTCTACATAGGTCATACATGCATTCAAGCAAGTTAACAGACTACAAACAAACTCAGATGTTACATTCAAATTGCTTCCTCACTGCCTTTTTGGTCTGTACATATTTCAATAATCCAAAATTTCAGTGATTACTTTCTGTAACACTGACATATATTTTCAGTTAGGTGTACTATCTGCCTGTTATCAGTTTTTACTTAATTATCCAGATCCCTGTGATTTACTTTTATAATGCTGTAGTTATGATGAAGAATATTATCTAATCTTTGTTAGCATAAGTTTGTATGGTAATTATTTTTTGATTCTTACTAATGTATTTGTGTATATTTTTATCTGTCTTGTATTTTCTGGAGCTTTTCTCCCTGGGTCTCCACTGAAAATGGGCTGCTGGCCCAGTTGAACACTACCCAGTAAACAAATGTAAATAAATAAACTCTCTTTCCAGCTTGGGGATTTTTTCCACAAATATGTTTCTCTCTCTTCTCAAGTCCATGGATAACTTTAATAATAAGAATTAAATGTTTTGTGCTCTTATGAGTTGCAGGCAAAATCAAAGCTCTTACAGGATTACATGATAAAGCCCAAAACATTTTACTATTCAGACAGATATGAACTACATTTGCAAAATTAAATAAATAAGATTAAGACCCCCTCTCCAGTAATGTAAGATACTCCATATCTACTCCAGCTTGACTTTTTATATAAGAAAAACATAAAGGTAGTTCTAGAAAACTGTAACTATTGTGCTCATTCTTAGTAATCACAGATCCCTAGATTCATCAGCCTAACCTACCCTTCCAGAATATACTGAGAAATTCTGTTAACTTTGTATTTCTTTAGTTTTAACAGACTTGTCAGCTTATAATAAAGCTATTTTTCATATCCTGCATCAAGTTGCATTCCATAAAATTTTATATCATTTGGTTTGTTGTGAAGCATTTTTTGAAACTAAAGCCATTTATCTCATCTTTTCTCATCTGGTCTACTAAATATCTAGCATTAAAAGCTGATGTTATTCCTTATTCCATTATAATTATTATTTACTACTCCTATCTCCTCAAAAATGTTACTTCACAACACTTTGAAAAAACATATTTATTACATAGAGTTGCAAAAAGGTAGACCGTAGTATGGCTTAAATAGTTTCTGCCCTTGTGTTATCGTATCCCTGATGTCAAAGGTACTTGAAAAGTGAAGACATTCACAACTACTTCAATTCATATCCAATCACAATATTCAACACATGGCGAGTACAAGGCAGAGAAACTAATTCTGAGTGGAATGCCAGTCTACCGCAGCACACTTGCGCGCGCGCACACACACACACACACACACACACACACACACACACACACACACACACACACACACACACACACACACACACACACACACACACACACACACACACACACACACACACACACACACACACACACACACACACACACACACACACACACACGCGCAGTTTGGATGATCAGCAGTTCACCTCAGGTGGTTATTGCCCTGTTTATAGTGAATCAGTGCTTCCTAAATATCTTGCTACATTGTTTGACCACTGACCTTCACTGGTTTTCTAGCTTCTTGTTAAATGAGCATCAGACTGCATGACTCTAACCGTCTCCCTGACTTCCTTTTTATCTTTTGTGGTATCCCTCTAGGTTCCACTCTAAGCCAACTTAATTTCACTATTTTTGTTAATAATGCGACAAAGAAGTGTTGACCAGTAAGGTATCACTTCTTCAAACCTGCAGGACCACTATAATTTCTCAGCTCCTATTACCTACAGAGTTCCTGCATGGGCAGCTTTTGCATGAGATATTTATAATGCAGGAAGGAAACCTGTTTTTAAAGAAATCAAAATATCTAGAAAACTATAGCAGTTGTGAAGTACAAACACCATACTTGTTTAGCATACAGTTTTCTACACAGATGTATACTGATGTGTCATCCAAATCTAAACTTTATTTTATAATGAACAGCAAATCACACAAAATTAATTTGTTACTGAAATTTTACCAAGAACTCTCACTATCTCTCTAGCCATAGTAATTACACATATTATAAGCAGGAATTTTGTTCACACAGTCTTGATGTTCAATATGCTACAATGCAGTTTTGATGGTGATATTCCATTTTTGACATACTTAAATATATTTCTGTTTATTTGTAAGTATCTGGAATGTAGTGTTATTTAAATGTGAGGCATCAGCATTAATTTTTTTCTGGCATTATGTAGCTTTCATTTAATACCAAGCTGTACCATATAAACACCTGCATCAAGTTAGAAACAAAAGTATTAATGCATAGAATATATGTATCATTTTGCAAGAAAATCGATCACATTTTCTCAGGTATTGACCAGCTATTTGGAGCAGAAGTCATTTATGACCTGTATGCTGACTTGGAATGTAGCAAGCAATTCTACAATGCTTTTAAGTGAAATATTTGTATAACATGATATTTATGCATATTTTGTTGCTAAACAACTATAAATATCTCTAAAGTAGTAGTAATTAGACACTGGCTATCACGCATAAGTAGTAGTAATTAGACACCGGATATCACACATACGTTTTTCAGCATTATGAAAGCTTTCATTTCATAAAATCAAATATAATTTATACTCCTTCTGGGTCAAATCATTACAATAAATAATAATATCCATATATTTATAATTTATCATGCAAATAGCCTGGTTCTGTGGTGCAGATAATGGAGTACTGATCACAACTCAGGTAGCTGGGGTTTGATTAGTAACCCTGGCTTGTAGAAGGCAGGCTGGAATGGGGAGGATTGTAAGGGCATGACCAACTCACCTTTCCTATGCAGGTGGGAAGGAATGTGTGTTTATATGAGGGCACACTCAGTGGTATGATTTCTAGGATGGAGACTAAAGAACCTCCACCCATGATTCAAAGTGAAGGGTGAGGCTGCATGAGAAAAAACTGTCTAGTGAAATTGAGGGGAAAACCACCACTACAACCATCTGCATGTCCCCTCTTAGACACATTCTACTTGTTTGTGCTGCAATAGCTACAAATATTTACAAAGCTGTGGCAGTTAGCAGATATCAGTCTGAATTTTATTACTATTATCTGTGATTTAATTTGATACCATGAAGTATTATTAAAAGACCTTCTGGGCCACCTTATTACTAGGAATATTAATATGATATAGAGTCATAATTTTGCATGAAAATCTATCATGTTACCTCGCTGACCACCATATCCATGCCAAAAGTCATTCCTGACCTGTGTACTGACTAGGCGAGGGAAATGCTGATCCATATGCTGTCAAGTGGACACTGTCCAAGGTGTTTATATATATATATATATATATATATATATATATATATATATATATATTATTTTTTTTTTATAGCTAAGCAAGTACAAAGATTTATAAACTAGTGGAAGTTAAATATAGAGGTTAGCAAGTTATAAAATAAATTATAGTAATTAATAAATGCAATGACTTTTCCACACAGCATGCTATAAAAATGACTCATACATGAGTCACAACTGTTACTAAAGATTATGTTTTAAATATTTGCTATTGCAAAAAATACTATTATAAAATATGGACTAAACATATGAAAGAATGTAATATACACCTCAAGTTTTTCATTGCAGATATGTAGTAATCAGTGTGCACACTTCCTAAAGTATGAATCATGCATCATTGAGGAACTCTTCGGACATGCTGCTTCTAACATGAGTAAGCAAAAATGATGTTTCAAAAGCTACAAAAAGTTGTGGATAAGGCTGTTCTGTGTTTAATATTCAGTCTCCACAGAAAGTTGTCAAAAAAAGTTTAGTTTCTTAACAGCATGCCCTACTACAGTAGAAATGGTCTATCAGTGAGGCACTATATATTCTAGGAGCAACTCTTGACAACATTTAGGCAAGTTATGCAAGTCCCATCTTTGATACAAGAGGCTAAAGATGAGTTTGTGGTGATGAAGTCTAACAAACACCATAAACAAAATTTTGCACCCAGGAGTACCTCCCACTCCAACCCCTTTCCCAACAACACTCCCCAGGAAACTGCTACCCAACTAAATACTCACTTCATTGACTCAATTCAAAAACTAACTCAAGCTAGCCAAACTCATCCCCACCCACCTCACAACACAAAACCAAAACCAACCCTTTCTCTCTTGACCCTGTTTCCGTTGCATATATTAAATCCCTTCTACTTAAATTAAAACTTAAATTAAAACCTGGCTCTCCTTATTCTGACAACCTGCCTCCCCTTAAACTAGCAGCTCACTCTATAGCCTATCCAGTCTCAATTCTAATAAACAGATCTATCCAAGAATCCACAGTCCCAGGCATATGGAAATCCTTCTATACCATTCAAAGGTGGAAACAACAGCGACCCTTCAAACTACAGACCCATTGTCATCCTCTCAAAACTCCTTAAAATGTATACATAACCAGATTCTTAAATACCTAACTGATAATAACCAACTAAGCCCTGCACAACAGGGTTATAAGCCAAATCATAGTACTTCCACAGCCCTCATATCTTTCACACATACTGTCGCCAAAGCCAGTGACAATAACCTTCTTGCATCCTGCCTTTTTCTGGATCTCTGAAAAGCTTTTGACACAGTTTGTCACTCCAAGCTCATTGCTAAACTAACTGACCTTAACCTCTCCTTCTCCTCTACAATCCTCTGGCTCTCCAGCTATCTAACCAACAGGCTGCAACCAGTCAAATGGCAATCCATCTGCTCCCCCTTCTTACCTCTTCAGACTGGTGTCCCTCAAGGCTCAATCCTAGGTCCTCTTCTTTTCAATATCTTCACCAATAACCTACACTCTTCTTGCTCCACTCCTCTCTGATGTAGTACGCAAATGACTCTACCCTCATCTCTTTCTCTGACATCTCTCACTTACATTCCATCACTCAGAATGTTTTATTGTCTGTACAAAAATGGCTAACACAACACCAACTTATACTTAATCCTCAAAAGACCAAGCTCCTACTATTCCTTCCCAAATCTCTCTCCCACCATAAAACCACTTTTACCATTTCTTCTCTTAATAACACCATCATTAAACCAGAATCACACACCAAGCTCCTCGGCACTATAATTGATGACCAGCTAAAATTCGACATCCATATTCAACAATGCATTAAAAAAGCAAACCAGAAAATGAGTTTTCTCTTTAGGCATAAGAAATTCCTGACCACGAAATCCAAACCCACACTAACTCAAGCCCTCCTCCTTCCATGCTTTCTCTATGCCTCTCCAATCTTCACTCATCTCCAATTGTCCCTACTAACCAAACTCGAACAAACCTACAACAATATAGCTAGATTTGCTAGTAACAAACCATACAAATCACACCATTGCCTTGCCTTAAACAACATAAATAGCTTGAATCCCCCAGCCCCTGCTTCTCCCAGCTGCAACACACTCATGCACTATTAAATAAGCCCGTAGCCTGTCCCTCCCTTTCTTCCCTAGTATCCCCCCATTTACCAGTTTATTCTGTTTGCAGCTCTGACCAGAACTATCTCAATAACTATCAATGTAAAAAAAATAGTGGCAGACTCCTATACAAAAACTCAGTGTCCCAAGCTTGGAACAAACTTGCCCCAAATATCCGCAGTATCACTAATACCAACTGATTCAAAATGGAACTCAAACGATACCTTATGTACTCTAGACTCTGCCCCTACATAGATCCTACTTAATTACTCCCTTCACACTCTGCCCCTACATAGATCCTACTTAATTACTCCCTTCACACTCTGCCCCTACATAGATCCTACTTAATTACTCCCTTCACACTCTGCCCCTGCATAGATCCTACTTAATTACTCCCTTCACACTCTGCCCCTACATAGATC
>NC_056744.1:410552932-410555432 GCF_019279795.1 Protopterus annectens | reverse complement strand
GCTCATCGAACATCATTTCATCAGAAATGCCATTCATAGACCCCCCCCCCCACAACCCCTGCAAATTATATATACCAACTTCAAGATCACACTACAGTGGGGAAAGGGCAAATTTCCTAATCTCTACTGTAATGCCATCTCAGTCAGAATGATTCAATGAATTGCATATTTGATAAAATCCCCTTCGATGAATTAATAGGGATCCACAAAAATTCTGTGAGAGCATATCAAATAACTAATACAAATAGAAGTGTGTGTCTTTTCCTTTTTTTCGGTTAGAAGCCACAGCCGGAACTCCGTCCGCTAAATGATTGCAGTAGAGTTTTACATGCTGGCTTGCCGGCCTAACGCACAACCTTCAACGAAGGAACGCCCATTCACGCATGTCGTCACACAGTAGACGCTTTAACTGAGAATCGAACGGGCAACGTCTAACTAAAAACTGTCATGTCTTACAGCTTTGCAGCCCTAATTTTGATACACTATTTAAGACACATACTCATTTACCTCTGGTCTGTTGTAGGCATCTAAACATAGTGGCCACATTAATTCTGTATATTTAATAGTTTCTTCCCAATGTTCTTTTCTAGATTGAAATTATTTTTTTAATACTGTAAAATGTTTTTATAACCCTTACCTTCTAAGGCATGCTTGCACAAAGCATTTTTGGTATTTTTCTTCTTTATATCATATACACATTCATATATGCACTTCCGTTTTGTTAACTTAGAAGGCATTACATGACAAATAGTGAGCTAGATATACTTTCCTCCCAAATTACTGATATAATGTCCATTAATCTTAATGGCCCCATACCAGACACTACTGTTTGCTCTCCCTCAAAAATAGAGAGAAAAACTGTATAAATGTAGAGCCCTTCAAACGGAGAATACTTATTTTAAAGAGAGTATTAAATGTAAGTGGGCCCCAAAGAAACTACATGTTTAGAATTGCCCCACTGGATTAAAGTATGAATCAAAACTATATTACAGTTTAGCAGGATTATTAAATAAATGTAGTTGTGAATTAATGAATTATTTGGTCAAAAATATTTACAGTGAACTGGAAAGGTTGTTAGGAGAGACTGAGTGGATGGATACTTCCATTAAAAATTATTTATTTGACATAGAACATACCAACTATGCAGCAGTGTTTACCTGGGTAGATGACAATTGTAATATTAATTAACTCAGATACAAAGAAAGTTAAAAAGAAATAGAAGGGGTTACAAGGGTCATAAAGCCTACCCATTAACATCTGGGCAGAGGAACAATACAGCAATAGCTATAATTCCATCAGTGGAGTACAACAACCAAATGAAACTGAGAATAGTGGGTGGGATGTGAGTGACCCTTTAGAATTCCCACCCCTTTGACCACAGAAAAGGATATTACAGCAGTTTTCAGAATGAGAACAGTTACCATGAAGCCAACATGTTTTTCCAGATGAGTAAAAGAAGGTTTAGGGGACAGAGATGAGGAATAAGGAATTAATTTATCTGAATGGTAAAGGTACTGTATCATATCTCATTTGTTTAACTTTTAATGATTTTAAAATATTTACTTACAGTTGTTTACCCACTGAAGAAAGACATTATAAAGTCTTCCAACATGGGAATAGCTTTGTACTGGCCCATCAAACTAATATTGGGATGGCTTTCATTGAACTGTGTCTTTTTACCAGGAAAATAAACTTAAGAATTTTAAATCAAAGATATAGTAAGAATAGCGATAAATCTGATGGTGTTTGTTTAAACAGAAAAGGGATGTACTCGCTAGTTAATTGTATTGAAAGACTTTGAAAGAAAGACATTAAGGCATTGTATAATACGTGTAACAGGCCAATATGTTCTAATATGGATACTAATGAAAGGAATTTATAGACTGAATTAATACATAATAGAAATATTGGAGTATGAAGCCTGATACAGGGGATATATTGTTATTATGGACTTGACTATTTTGGAAAAATATTAGCAATGAAGGGACAATAGTGCATGTAAGAATATTAAGTATTGGTTATATGATTTATTAATGCAACAGCAGGTGACTTTTAAAAAGCCAGTATTGCATCTGCCATCAATCCTGAGCATGGTAGCACTCTATGTGTGGACTAAACTATAGCAAGCAGTCTGCTACAGTTTAAAAGTAAGAAACAATAGGGTCAAAAACACTAAAAAATGCTGCCCATGTTTAAATGATTTCATCCTTTAATGATTGGACTTCATCAGAAAAAAGGAACAGGACATTTAATTAGTTCCTCCTTTGAGATCATGTGATCTAACCATCCAGTCATGTAATACCTAATGGGGGGGGGGGGGTATGCATAGGTTCATAGATTAGTACTAAGCTAACTGCCCTTGCAAGTCATTTTAAGCCTAGCCAATTATCCCTTGTGAGACTCAAACGCTGTATTTTGTGTTTGTAAGGCAAACACCTTAACCATTAGGCAACCCTCCCAATCCCCCATGATGGTTAAAAGTTTGTACCTTACAGATACC
>NC_056744.1:410542932-410550432 GCF_019279795.1 Protopterus annectens | reverse complement strand
AAGCCAACCACATTTTAAAGCCGAATGAAAACATTCCAGTCACCAGTTTCTACAAGGTTACTGTGGGAAACTTGAAAATATTTAAAACAAATTGCATTTTTTTACTCTGTCTGCAGCCTGTCTGTAGTTTGAGCTTACCATTTCCAGTAACTCCGGTGTCTGTTACCAGGACAACAAGTCATTACATGATCTCTCCAGTGGAACCTTCATTTTTATGTGCATGCTTAATTACCACCCTTTGACATTTCTATTGCAGAAATGCAAAGTGTGATTATCTTAGAAGCATACTATGACATCAGCTGCTAAGGAAGTGTTTTCTCATGAGGAATATGAAAGAAATTCTTTTTGTTTTCCTTAGGGTTTTGGCTTGCACCACAGCATTAAGGGATACCTTTGTCTTAACTTAGCACAAAAGACATTCACTTCCAGTGAGATGAATTCACAGAATGTAGATAATTTGCTTACGCAGGGCTGGCCCTAGGTAAACTGCCACCCCAGGTGAATGGATTCCATGGCACCTCCCCCTACCAGCCCATCCTGGCCTAATCACTTTTTTCCTTACTTTTATCTTACAGTTTTCCTTCCTCTTCATTTTTTCCATGCAGTTATTCATTCATTCATTCAGGATAATATAAGCAAAAGTACACTATGATAACTGTCGTGAAAAAAATGCATGAAGTCTGGGTTCTGACTGCCACAAGGCACCCAGAAGTGATGGGTGTTGTAGATGCTCTGAAGTGCATTTTACAGAGTTTGTTTTTTTTAAACAACCTTTTCATCTAGTGATTGTCTAAGCAAAAACCATGATCAAAGAATGAGCCAGTCGTTCTCTTCTTCTTTGTTTTTTTCCTGCATCCTTTCAACACGTCCTAACTGACCAAGACTACAATGAAATAACTAAATTAACTTGGGTGCTGATAAGCACCCAAAAGCCTTTGGGTTATAGATGCTCAGGGGTGCATTTTAGACCTTTTTTTTCCTAATCTTTTGATATGATGACCTTAACAAAAATCATGAAATTCAATCCTACTTTTTATTTCCAGGAAGAGTTAAGTTGTATTTGAGTTTCAATGCTTAAAGCTGACCAAACACCACTTCACAATATACTGAAGACAAATGCTTTGAGGATACATATATTATATCTGGGATCAGTACCTGCCCCCTTACCACCCACCTCAAAATAAGTAGTCACTTTCTGTGTACAGTATATCTCCTATGCTGTTAGGTAAAATTAAGATGGAAATGTCTGCAGTCATACTTTAAGCGGTTGCTGTCATATTTATGGCTCCTCATCCCCTACCCCAAAATATAGCCATCTTCTGTGTGCCCTTTTGGTGTCAGACTGGGACAAAACTGAAACAAATAAATGGAACATGACATACTTGCTGTCAGACATGGGGTCAGCTAGTTCCATCCAGTCACCCCCCACCAAGCAGTTATAATCACTTCAATGTGCAATTCATACATCTGATCATGACAAAAAAGGATGATTGTGTAATATATTTTAACTGTTCCAACCAGTTGCCACACATTAAAATGTTGCATGTTGCTTCACATAATTACATTAGTCCTGCAAATCCAAAATAATAAGCAAACAGCTGCAGACAGTCATTTTTTTCCACAGTCGTGTCAAGTTGTCTTATTTCTCAGAAAAATCCAAATATCCACAAGCGACAGGAACCAAGAACAGTAGTAATAAAAACGTTGAATCTTTATTGCACCACCACAAGACAAATCCACAGTAAAATCAAGTGCTTTCGCTCGGTTAATACCGAGCTTTCTCAAGATAACAACCTGAGTAAAATACCATCAATAAATAGGTAACCGTGGGTCATGTGACTCATTAATTAACATAGTTAAGAAATTCGTCATAA
This sequence comes from Protopterus annectens, assembly GCF_019279795.1. Lineage (NCBI taxonomy): Eukaryota > Metazoa > Chordata > Ceratodontiformes > Protopteridae > Protopterus > Protopterus annectens. Next base: position 410,548,558 of record NC_056744.1, on the reverse strand, counting down.
TAAATAAATAGAAACATGCTACCATAACTCATTATTTTAAAAAACAAATACTATGAAGATAGTATTGTTCATAAAAATTGTTGTAATTATATAGCACTCGTCATTCGTGTTGTGTAAAAATCAATGCAAATGTTAAAAAAAAATTAGATCGAGTGCATAACTAACCATCATTTGAGCATAAGAATATATCTAACAGCACTTTCAACTTTCCTGGCCTGACTTTGATCAACTTCGGTTATTCATTTACGAAAGTTCACACAGTTTATTTTTATTTTTATTTTCATTTTATTTTTACTGTTATTGAACTTATAACTGTGTTCAAATAAGAGGTGGAAAATAACACATTTTTCACACATTTAGTTTTAAAGTATATTTTTAGTGTTATTGAACTTATAACTGTGTTCAAATAAGAGGTGGAAAATAACACATTTTTTTACTATTATTGAACTTATAACTGTGTTCAAATAAGAGGTGGAAAATAACACATTTTTCACACATTTATTTTTAAAGTATTTTAAAAGTATTTTTAGGTATTTTTAATAGGGCACCTTGGTTAGTAAGACCTTGCCCAATACGAAGAGGTTACACAGTTGTGCGCACACACTTAAGTGTTACAAAAGATTCAAAGTAGCATGGAAAGTTGAAAGTGCTGTTAGATATATTCTTATGCTCAAATGATGGTTAGTTATGCACTCGATCTAATTTTTTTTAACATTTGCATTGATTTTTACACAACACGAATGACGAGTGCTATATAATTACAACAACTTTTATGAACAATACTATCTTCATAGTATTTGTTTTTTAAAATAATGAGTTATGGTAGCATGTTTCTATTTATTTATTATGACGAATTTCTTAACTATGTTAATTAATGAGTCACATGACCCACGATTACCTATTTATTGATGGTATTTTACTCAGGTTGTTATCTTTAGAAAGCTCGGTATTAACCGAGCGAAAGCGCTTGATTTTACTGTGGATTTGTCTTGTGGTGGTGCAATAAAGATTCAATGTTTTTATTACTACTGTTCTTGGTTTCTGTCGCTTGTGGATATTTGGATTTTTTTGGTTTTGTTGCTGTTTTCTGTGGTTCTTATTTCTCAGAAATGTACGGTGGCCTTGCTTAGCCAGGTAGCAACTGTTTAAACCAGAAGCATAACTGGCTCAGTCAGCACCATGGTTCAGACCACAAGACAGTTCCCTACCCTCTCAGCAAAAAAAAAAAAAACCAACACTTCCCTGTAATAACCTGATACAAACTGAGTTATTACAGTTACATCCATGCACCCTTTCAGCTAGCTCTTTCATTAAAGAGCAAAAAAAAAAAAAAAAACACACACATACTTCCCTGTAAAAACCTTAATGATACTTTGCAGTGATCAGGTTGTTACAGTTACATTCATGTCCCACACCCCCCCAGTTCGCTCTTTCACTGAAGAGCAAAAAAAAAAAAACACTGTAATAACCAAATCGCTATAGTGAGATCGATGCCCACCAATCAACAGAAACTACTGTTCCATGTACTGGCAATACTCGACATTCCTCCCCACCCTCAACCCAGCCATTCAGATCCCCCTTCTGTGCCCTGCCTTGAATCCTCCTTCTGCACATTAAAACATAATTTCTTCTTTTAAACTTTAGCAAACTGCTTACTATAAATGTAGCAAACAGTTGCTATAGTTTAAACCCTGCTCCCAAGGAGTCCTATGATGCTCATGTATTAGTTTAAAAAAATCTTCATTTAAACTGTAGCAAACCGCTTACTGCAAATGCAGCAAACAGTTGCTACAGTTTATACCTTGCCTGTATGGAGGTCTATGGCACTCTAATGTTTAAGTTTAAAAAAATATTTTATTAAACTGTAGCAAACTGCTTGCTACAAATGTAGCAAAGAGTTGCTACAGTTTAGACCACACATAGAGTGCTGCAGCTCTCAGGTTTGACCAAATGCAATATTGGCTTTTGGGATGATAGATGAATGATTGCACCACACAACACTTTGAACCTATGGCCATTGCTCCTTTCACCCCACCCTAGCTACGCTTCTGGTTTAAGCTGTGCAAATGAAAAGAGAGTTACTTTCATGCACCCAACGCTGACCCCAACCCCCTCCATCCAGTGATTATAGCCACCATAACTGATGGCTATGCAGTAATATTTCACCGCCACACATACCTCTCAAATGTCTGGATTTTCACAAAATATCCAGATTTTTGCCTCATATTCCTGATCTGTTCCTCAGTAAATCTGTGGTTTTCTTCCAAATCACTAAGGATTGAAGTCACTAAGTAATGACCTACAGTTGAGTTTCAGACTTCATACCCTTCAGAAAACATATGTTAACACAACTCCTGTTATTCCAACAACTTTCTTAGTTTATAAGAGCAATATTTAAAATATATCCCTATTTTTGTGGCTTTGCCACCCTCCCCCCCGTTATTTTTGGCTTTGTCTAGATTTCTGGCTTTGTCTAGATTTCTTGCTAAGAGGTTGAGCAGTATGCCTTCATAATCTACAGAAACAATTTTCCAAACTTAAAAGTATTCCAGTCTAAGTTGCCCCATACAAATCACAAAAAGTATCTGGCTGGTGACTGCCATCATCACCTTACACTCCGGGTCTATATTACAAGATCGAAGCTTTACTTAATCGAATAAGTAAAGCTCAATCTGGTAATATTGAAACTGTAAAATGTCGAACAGCCAATTTAACCTAGGGAAACCCTTCCCTTGGTTGTTATGTGGAGTTTGCCCATTTTCCAAACTGGAGCGATCTCGGAGTTGGTATATTTAGGTAGGGGGGTGGGAGGCACAGCCCCCCACTTGATTTCAGATGTAAAGTTTTTTTTTTTTTTCGATTCTGCTAAGGGAAGTGTTTCCTTTGGTTGAATTGGCTGTTCGACATTTTTAGCTGTTGATATTACAAGATCGAGCTTTAGTTATTCAATTAACTAAAGCTTCGATGTTATAATACGCTTACACTCCTCCCCTCATACTGCTCCTTCCATATCAACTGTCCTCACAAAATAAGCATGTCCCAAGCATTTCCCAACAGATCTGGTTGATTAGTTTGCCAGTATTATTGCAAAATTAATAATAAAATTTCTCTCCGCAGCATCCAGCACCACTTTCTGTTTCAGAATGTCCCTGCAGTGCCTCTTTCCCTCACTATTCAAATACTTCAAGAAGAAGAAAAAAAGAACAAACTTGTGCTGGTGCCTTCACACCTACATCTATTTTTATTTTGTTTTTTTTTTAACATTTGTTTACTAGGTCAGGAACCCATTTTCAGCAGAGGCCTGGGGAGAAAAGCTCCAAATGATATATGAAAGTTAAGATAATTATTTAAATGAGAAAAATAAAAACCGGTATTAAAGCACACATTAAGGGTAATTGAATACTAAATAAGTACAGAGAGGTAGATAGAATAATAAAAGATGTACTAAATTAAAGTAAAGTGGTAGATTGCAAACATACATCAGGTAGGAGTAAGGTAAAGACTGAGGCTCAGAACATTAGATGCTTAGAAGAATGGGAAAGTTAAGGGTGTAAAGTTTCTTAGTCCAATATGATAGTGGTTAGTAGATGAATTCCTGTTTTAGGGATAGAAAAGAAAGCCCCTAGAAAATAAATGGAGTTCACCTGTTAGGGAAAGAGCGGAGGCAGGTTTGATGATATAGAAAATGTGTTTTAGGGTGTGCTTGAAGTTGTCAAAGCTCTCAATGTTAGTAATGTCTGTTGGCAGAAATGTTGCGAGGTTTGTAATTCCAAGAACTTACAATGTTTAAATTAAGGACAAATATTCAACTAGAGCACAACTACCCCCCAAGACAGCTCACTGTTTAATGGCCGCATTTTTCTTTTTTCCTTTGTAGGGGTGCTTTATTTATTCATTTTTTAGCTGCATTACTCTTAAAAATAAATAAATAACCAGAGAAAGAGCTCCTGTGCAAACACTGTGACATGGCACCAGGCGGTTGCCTAGTTCGCCAATGCACAAAGCCGGCCCTGGTTGTATGACCACTGAAGATAGAACGAGAGAAAGTAATACTATAACAAGTGAAGCTATGCCTAGCAATATCTAAAACACCATAAAACAAACCATCTTTCAACAAATAGGGCATATAGCTGTCTGGCAGCTAAAATCTGAGAATTTCCTACTTTTGAAATTGCAGAGACCATAAACAACCATGATATGCTATATAAGTGGGAGAAAACCTTTAACACTAGTCAAGTTTTCCCCCTCCAGGTATCTTGCCATAATGATAAAGTGGTTAGAACTTTGCATTGTTGTCTCAGCAACCTCAGTTCAAATCTGAATTATGGCAGTATGTAAGGAGTGGTGGGTTCAATTTTTTTCCATTTAGTCTTGCAGTTACCACAAAGGATTAAGAATATGAACTGTTAACAAACTACTCCCTGAGGAGCAAAGTTTGATTCCACAAACCTTTATTTGCTTATTGTGTGACCTTCAATAAGTCCCTTAATTGGACAGTGATATGGGGAAACTGTGCTAATCTCTTCAATAGTCTCCTGGAATGCAGTCCTAGTATCCACCTATGAACCTAGGTGTGCACTTCAGCTATGATGCTAATGTCTAACTGCTGATGCCTTTAGCAAGTGTCTTACTGCAACTTCTTAGCAACTACCTTTGGACAGCTGACACAAATGACAAAAAAATAGCTGCCCTGTAAAATGGAAAAAACATTAACATGACTTAAAAAAGAAAATGTCAATATATTTGCATATAAATTGCCAAAAGCAGTATATCCATTACTATAATTGTATTTATTAGTAAACCATTAATTAAATACTGATATGACTGTTGTTTATCATTGGATTAAATGCAACTTAATGTTTAAACCTTTATAATCTAAGCATCTGCCTGACAATATCATCACTGTATGAGGTAAGCTTGATTGTTAGATTTACCCCTCCACACATATATTACACTTGTAAACATCGCTTGTAATATATTATAAGGTACATTTTGGCCAGTCTTTACATTACTTTTAATGTACACACAACAGCAGTACTTGCATATCTTTCTGTAGGTCTAGGTTTTAACTGGCCTCCAGTCTACAAATGTTGCATCTTAACCACAGTCGTTCCATTCGTGGTACATTTTCCGTATTTTTTGAGTCATATTTAACCACCCCCACCCCGACACATTCCTAATTTCCACCAGCCATGCAATTACTAACTTCAGAACCAAAATCAGAAACTGCACCCTGGTCTGTATACATGAAGTAAATTTCTGAAAGTATATTCTTCACACCTAAAATGCTGCCTGCTCTTAAATGCTAAGTGGCAGATTTCATCTTCTGTTACATAATCAACGTTTTCTCCTGCTACAAAGGCAGGACTGCTAATAAGTACTTCTGTCAAGATGGCTCAAGGACATATGATTGCTTTGTTTCACTTGTGATTTTTCTTTCATTCTGCGCTTACTTGTTATTATTACTTCTCATCAATGACTGAAGAAAGGCTTTCTCAGACGAAACCATTTCAGGCACTGCTTACTTTATAACGCTGCCAATCCTTCAGTCTTTTCTTTTTCCTATTTTTCTTTGATGTTGTTTGAGTGTGGACTTGGTACACGGGTGTGAGGGATTCAAGGGAGC
>NC_056744.1:410514008-410542432 GCF_019279795.1 Protopterus annectens | reverse complement strand
TTCAAGCTAATGTCACATTTGTTCATTTTAAGCTAATGACAATCCTGATCTCTATACCTTGTATAGCATGCAAAATCGATGCAGGAGCTCTAGCAGGCAATATATCTGCCATGCAATCCAGGAACAACTTGCAGGGGTGTGCACAAATGCTCTTGCACTAATCCTGCATGGACTAAGCCCCTGTATGCAAATCACCCCATTTGCTGAAGAAATCTATGCAAATGACGTGATTTTGCAATCCACGAAGCTTGCAACCGGCCGTGCAGGACTAGTGCAATCTGCAGAAATGTACTCGGTTAGCAACCAAGTACATTTCTGCAAAATCCAAAATGGAACTGTGATAGCTCCAAATAAAGGCTGCATATCATGTAGTAACCATGCCAATGGCCAAGTATAAGGCCATTGGCATTGCAAACAGTGAAGAAAATATAAAACTCAACTTTTCATTTTTTTTTTAGCTGATCTCGGCTGTTTAAGCATAGGGCAGTGGCGAGCAAATGGAATCGGGGGGGGGGGGGTAACAAAAGAAGCCTAAATTAAGCACCCTAACTAAAATCAATTCTTCCATGCAAGTCAATGGCAGGCAGAAGACAATATGGCCAGTGAGTAGTGGTTCCTAAGGGGGTAGGCACAGTATGAGACGTGTAACCATGCATTAGCAGGCAATCCTATGCAAATGAGGGGAATGATAGTGAATCCCAGTTTTCCCCAGCATGCTAGTCAGGTCCCAACAGTGTAAGAGTAGGAATAGCTTGGTGCGAGCCTAGGAGTTAGGTGACATCAAGGGGGTGTGTGTCAGGCATACTGAAAGCAGATTGGAGCCCTGTGGCTCAGGTTTGCTCCTAGCTTAGCACAGCTAAGCTAGGGGGTGTGTCTAAACCTTCCTAGCACTCTTTATATTACCTAAGTGGATGTGCACACCGCACACTGTGTTTTAAAGGGAGAAAAAAAGAGTTAAACCAGGAAATAGCAGTGTGCAGATTTGTGCTCTCTGTTTGCCAGGTACACCCCCAGGCTTAAACAGGGAGGCAATGGGAAGGGAAAACAGCAGTAGGAAGGTAATCAAGGAGAACCAGCATAGCTGGCAGATGAAATGTATCAGAATCAGCCAATTACACAGGCAGCAGCCCAGCCCAGCCCAGAACACTACTCTAAACTATGGAAACACTTTCCCCTATGTTTTTCCCATACTCTGCACCACCAGTGTAAACAAGCAGGGAACTTTTAATACTCACAACAGCAAAATGATAGGAGCTGCAATAACTATCATACAACAACTTGTGGAAGAGACTGAGGGTGGTGAGGATATGAATGCTGTCAACCAACCCACAGTGAGGAGACGGAGAAGTGTGTACAGACCCAGGGTAACCTACCAGGGGTTACATGAGCTGGAGATAGTGGAGGAATATAGGGTGTACAGGGACCTCCTACAGCAAATTATTGGGCTGTGGCGGCCACGCCTGATACACAGAACTAACAGAGGGGAACCCATCCCAGTGGATACCAAGGTATGTGTAGACCTATGAATACTATCTACAGGTACCTTCCAAAGGACAACTGAGGATATAATGGGTATTTCACAGGCATCATCATTCAGGGTACTCCACCAGTTCCTGGATGCCATCTCAGCACATGTCGGTGAGCATATATATTTCCCCAACACCTGTGAGGCATTAGCCAGCAATATGCAACTGTTCCACCAAATAGCAGAATACCCTGAGGTAGTGGGTGCTATAGACTGCACGCACATATGCATCAAAGCACCAACCGGTGAGCGGGGTAGGGTCTACATCAACTGCAATACTCTACATCTACCGCTGGTGGTCGCGGTGCCATTCAGGCATAATAATGGTCGTAAAAAGCGCCACGCCCTGGAAGCTATCATTATTCCCACATCTGGCATCTGATGCAGCTGTACCAGAGATTTGCCAATGGGGATATCCCTGATGGTCACCTAGTGGGGGATGCTGGATATGCACTGGAGTCATGGCTGATGACACCCATCAGAAATGCATACACACCCGAACAAGAACTCCATAATGAGGCACATGCACAGACCAGAATCATAGTAGAGCATGTGTTTGGGATGCTCAAGTCATGGTTCTGGTGCCTGGACACATCCGGTGGAGCCTTGTAGTACTCAACAGCTACATGTATCCAAATTGTCCTTGTATGTGCCATGCTACACACATGATCCCCGCAGGAAACAACTGTAGTGAGGAACAGCACAGGGCAGGCTCACACAGCCCCCCCACCATTGCCAAGGCCTGCACAGGCACAGAGTGACTCGGTGAAGGAACAACCTGAGCCTGCCCCAGAAGGCAGACGGAGGCATGCCCAGTATGCCCTGGCCTTGGCAAAGAGGCAATGCATAGCACATACACTGACACAGGAGGGACCCAGGGAATAACACCTCTCTCTGACTCTCACATACAATAAAAGGGATGCCCGACATTACACTACCTGTGCTTAACCATGTGTATTGTGTGTACTATGTGCATCCGACATAGGCAGCCCTGCAGCACCACCCTCAATACTGGGACACCCACAAGGTAAGTGACTCATCTCTTTTTGAAGAAGTTGCTCATTTGTGCGACGAAAACTTTGTTGGTTTTAATAAACTTTCCGAAGGTTAGTTCTAACTTGAGTGCTGATTTTGTGGCTACAGGTCTCTGTTTTGTTTCATTTTTGATATGTAAGTGACTCACATGCCAAAGTGAGGGGAGGTTCACATATTCAACAACAGTCACAGCAGGACAGGTGTGTGTAGACAAACACAAACAAAGGCTGTGCTATGGTCTCTGAATGAGGCTCAGAGGTAGCCCCCAGCCTACACAGAGCATGATCAGGCAGTGGGGTGCCGCTTGAAGGGTAGGAAGTCAGAAACTAATATGCAGGTAAATAAAAGCTAAGATAATTTAGTACACTGGTATGCCTCTAGTCAGCATGATAGGTAAGACTACAGAATGAACTGGAGTACCCGACATACCAGTACAGTCCTAGCAAATGTGTACAAGTGTCAGGTGTGCCCCCCATCCTAAATGTAATAACAGTCAGGTGTGCCCTTTCAATCCTGTGTAGAAATGTAGAAATAGTCAGGTGTGTCCCCCCATCTTACGAGGAAAGTAGTAACAGTCATGTGTGCCCCTCCAATCCTGTGTAGAAATGTAGAAATAGTCAGGTGTCTGTCCCCTATGCTATGCAGAAATGCAGTAACAGTCAATGCCAAATGATCGATGGATACCCTGCAGAGACAGCATGCTACCTGTAGGTGTACAACACAAAGGTCAGCACTGCAGTACAAACTACTTGGACTCGATCCACACATGCAATACAGACGGGTATACTGGGCATGCTCACACACCCTAAAGAAATAGCAATGTCAGTCAACAACATACTGAAAGGTCATACTCGCATGCCTGGCCACACTTAAACACATGAAGGCCATGTCTGTATACACCAGTGGACCAAACATATCTGGCAATCACAGATGTTAGTGCAGACACTCCTCAGTATGCATCACTCATGCTTTGCACACACAGTGGATAGGAATACAGGCATATATGTAAGGACAACACACTATAATAAGCCAAAGGTAGAAGTACATAGATGTGGGCAGAGGCGACTGTGAAAAAGGAGCCATCCAGGCCTGTCCCACCCAGTTACTGACACCCAAAGGGCCATTATCCACATGAACAGATGTCACCACTGCAGATACTAACCAATCGTATCTCCAGCATTACAGACTATGTGGTGCATGTGCTAGCTGTGCAACATGACTGTACAAGGAAGTAGTCATCTAGCAGCTGTATACAAGTACTTGTGAAATATGACCCTATTTGTGCCCACATGTTGTCAAAAAAGGTTTTAAAGGGTGCCCCCCTCACAAAAAATGCTTTAAAAACCTTTGGGGAAACAATAGTTTTCCTCAAAAAAACAAGTGGGGCCCAAAACCAACATTTGTTTAAAGTGACCCCCCCAAATTAAACATGGGCCCCAAGTGAGGGAAAAAGGGTTCCCCAACAAAAAAACCCCCCCCCCCCCCCCCCCCCCCCCCCCCCCCCCGCCCCCCCCCCCCCCCCCCCCCCCCCCCCCTCCCCCCCCCCCCCCCCCCCCCCCCCCCCCAACAAATCCCCGGAAGGGGAATTTAACCCAAACCTGTGAAGGGGCCTCTGAATAGGCCTGGGTCCCCCCGGGAAAAGGGGGAAGCAAACCCGGGTTGGAAAGTGGGTGTCTTTTCTGAAGGGTAGGGGGGAAAAACTTTTGGGGTTAAAACCTAAATTGAAAGGGGCCTCTATTTGGAAGGGCTCAAAATGTATCCCCCCTAAAATACACCTCTGGGAAAGGTTGTCCCCCCAAAGTAATCTTTGTGCCCCCAATCCTGTGTAGTGTAGAAATTTTATTTAGGTGGCCCCCCAAACTTGGAAAGTGCGTGGTTTGCCCCCCTGTGTAGAAATGTTTTGGGGTTTTGTCCCCTCCATAAAAAATTTGAAATGAAAAATTTGGAACCCTGCCACCTCCTGGGGTGTAAACCAAAAGGGCCCCAGCAGGGGATAAAACCCTCGGGATTCATCCCACACATTAAATGGAGGGTTTGGGTGTCACCCTTTGGGGGAAAGAAGGAAATTTTCAGTCAAAAACTACTAAATTCAAATGCCCCAATTTTCAATCCTGCTAAAACACCAAATGGAAAACATTTGGGAAGGAGTCCAGAATCCTGTTGCACCATCAGTTTTCCAAAACCGTGGTGGAAAAAGGGCCTTTTAAAGGCCCTAAAAACCCAAATGTGTTGGGGAAAGGGGTGACTGGGGACGGGGGCCTTTTGGGCCTTCCCACCCACACAAGAAGGGGCCCCCCAACCCTGAGGTCAAATGAAAATCATTTTGGGAAGGATACTCCAGAAATTTTGTGGGATTACAACTTGTGGTGCTTTTAGTGTAAATAAAAAAGTTATTAGGGTTCAATCCCGGAAATTGTGTGTTGTGTGTGGTGTTGTGTTGGTTTGGTGAACCCCTTGTCCCTGTTATGGTGAGGTACCCTGGGCCCTTTGGGGTTTTCCCCATTTTGGGGGCCCCTAATAACGGGTCCCCCGAAAGGGAAAAACAGTTGGTGGAAATGGCCAAGGGTGGGGCCCCTTCTGTGTAAGGGGGGCAATCCGGGGTTGGCAACCCCAAAATTGAAACCCACCAACGCACACCACCAAAAACACCCAAACCCCAACACACCCAAACACCAAAACAAACAACCCAACTTGGAAAAGGGTTTTGTGGGTTTTTAAACTGCTTTTGGGGGCCATTTAAAAATTAACCTTTTTTGGGAAGGTTTTTTTCCATTTTGGGGCTTAAACAGAGGGATGGAAACCCTTTTATTTTTCCCCCAACATGCAGGGGGATTTTTGTTCCCCCTGGAAGCAACATTTTGGTCCATCAAAAAATGTCCCCCAAAAAGGACATCCAAATGTGAAAACACCCTTTGGGGAAGGGAGCCCATAACCCAGGGAATCCTTAAAACAGCTATCTGTAGGTGATAAACCCTTCTTTTATTCATCCCCCCACGGTTTGGGAGGGTTTTGTGAAAATCTGTGTAAACAACTTTTGGGCCCAGACACCCCAAAAGGTACTTTCCCACATGTCACCTGTAAATCATTTGGGGGAAGGGTACCCCCAGCCCTTCCATGTAAAAATGGATTTTTAAGGAAAAAATAATGGGCAATCCCAGCTTTGGACAGGGGTTTTTGGGGGGGTTGGTGGTGGTTTGTGTGTTGGTGTGGAACTTGAACCTTGTAGGGGGGGTGTGAAGGTATACCCTCCCGTTGGGGGGTTTAAAAACCTTTTTGGGGGCCTGGAAACCACAACCCTGCGGGGAAATCCCCCAGATGTAAAGGGCCCCCGGTTTTTTTGGGGTTTTGTATATCATGTACACCCAACCACTCACTTACAACCCCGGTTTTCCCCAAGAAATTTTCCCCCAAATGCCCCAACACCCCCCAACCCTTTTCCCAAAACCCAACCCAAACCCAAAACAGAATTTTTGGGAACCACTGGATATTGGGCCCTGAAGTCTTAATTTTTTTTGGGAGTGGGCTGGGGCTGGCCCCCTTTTCCATCGGCCAATGGGACATCAACTTTTGCACCTTCCCTGCCCCCAAGGGCCCCACCTCAAACCTGGGGTCCCATAAAAGGTCCCAAAAGGGAAACCATCCAAAACTCCCCTGAATGGAAGATCCATGCACCAGGGTTTACACCTTGTGGTAGGGGTAAAACCTGCGTTTTCCTCTCCCAAAACCCTCCCTGATTTCTTTGCCCGGGGCCGCCCCTCTTCCCCACTTCCCTTTACTGGGGGGAGGTGGAACCCCAACACCTCCTTTGGGTTTGGGAAACACATTTTTTAAGTGATGCTTCCAATGAACCGGGGCGGGAGGGGGTTCCCCCAGGGAAATTGCAGCCCCCTACCCCTAAAATTGCATGTGGCCTGTGGGAAACCCCTTTCCCTAGCCTTTTCCCTTTAAAAACACACCCCAAATCGGGAAACCCCCCATGGGGTTTTGGGGCCCCTTTTTTTTTTTGAGCGGAACCCCACTTTTCCCCCCAGGCATCTAAGATGGTTGGGGAACCTCCCATCCCCTTTTGGGGAAAACCCCAAACCCAGGGGGGATGTGTTACACAGAATGTGTGGGGCATCTTTTTTGGATAATTTTGGGTTTCCGGGTGGGGGAATGGTGCCCCCTTAATGTTTTTACCGGGCCATTTTCATTCAGAAGGAGGACTCCCCACCTTGGGGTCCATTCCCTGGGCAGTGTTTCCTTTGGGTTTAGGGTTCCCACGGGAGGCACCCAATTTGTGAACGGGAAAAGGGTAGTTGGGGGTTTGAAGTCGGGTGGGTGGTGAAAAGCTGTAATTTTATTTTGACTTTTTTTTATCCCTCAAGGTATTTTGGAACCCAAACCCTGTTTCAACATTTTTTTTTTAAATGAGGTTATCACAGGCCCTGAAATAATTGGGCCCCCCTGTTGTTAAATGGGGCTTCCCCAACCCAAACAAAACCCCCCTTCAAACCTTTTTTTCCTTTTCTTTCATTAAGAGGTCATTTTTTGGGGAAACAGTTAAATTTTAATTTCCTTGAAACAACCGTGGAAACGGGCCCCACAAAATGTTATGTACAGAGGGTTTTTTTTGTGAAAAACCGGGCATTCGGGTTGTTTTTTTAACGGGTTGTTGGGGATTATGGTGAATTTTTAAATGTGTGTTTTTTTTAATAGGACCCCCCTTGGGGGTACCAGACGGGGTGGTGGGGTCCTTTGGTTTAGGTTTTCCCAAAACCCTATCTGTGAACTGGGGGTATGTAGGTTCCTTTTAATTGGCTTACAGTTTGTTAACCCCATAACAAGGGCCCCTTTTCCCAACAAAAAGATGGGGACCAAAAACCCTGTGTGTGGCCCAAAGAAATATGTAGGTTGAGGGCATATTGAAGGATTTTGAAAGATAGTATAACTGAAATTATTTATGCTGGGGTTATATTTGGCTTGGTTTTGTTTTTTTACATTGGGTTGGGGTTTAGGGGAATTTCAAAAGGGTGTATTTTATTTTGGTGTGACAGCCTTTTAGAGCCTTGCTATTTTATCGGTTTTACATGTGCTTCCATTAGGAATTTGGCCATTTTTGGGGGCCACCCCTCCCGCACCCTGCCACAGTGTAGGGGCCCAGATTGGGGTTTTAAATTTTAGGGGCAATATGGGAGGGGTTTGCCCAGATTAGTTTAACGAAATTAATGCATTAATGTGGGGGTGTTCCAGGTTGGGGTTATACCCAAAATTACATGGCTTTTAACATCCTTTGAGGTTTTTGGGTACATTTTCTTCCCCTAAGGGTTTGAGATTCCCTTTCCTGACTTTTACAGGGGTGTGTAAAATGCCCAACATTTGGCCTTCCCCTTTTTTTGTAGCCCAACGGGAGCATTAGCTTCAGGTATGTACTAGGGGATTGTCCTTGGATTCTGTACCGCGAATGTGAAAAGCGGGGTGTGTAACAAACCATGGGGGAAATTTCCCATTTAGTGTTATAATTCCCGGGCTTTAACATCCTTTTGCATTTTGGGCCCATTTTTGGGACTAAGGGCTGGGTATACCCCTTTTCGGGAATTGGGGTAAAATTTTGTACATTTTGGAATTATCCGTTACCCAAAGATTTTGTACATTTTCCAAATTCGTGGTGTTTTGGAAAAGATTGCCTACACACCCAGTTTAAAAAACCCCTATGTCTACAATATACGTAAACATCCCTGACATATGTTCCCCCAGGGGCCGGGACACACCATGTTGGCCCCAATGGGGTTAAGACATATGTTTCCCAATACAAAAAAATTTCCACATGACTTCCAAAAAGAGGGGTGTATGTAAAGTTGGATATCCCCGTTTTAAAATTGAGTCTTAATAAAACCATAAAAACCCTACTTTTTTATAAAATGGGGGTTTTGGGGGTGGGTTTCCCTTAATTGGGGGTACCATAAAACCATTTGAACATTATTCCCTAAAGGGGGCTGGGGGCCCTTTTCTCCTGGCCAAAAATGTGGGGGTAATGGCTCCCTTTGGTTTTGGGAAGTCCTTTACCACCTATTTAAATTTTAAAAAAGTGGGTTAAGGCCTGCTTCCAAAATCCTTTGTTTGTTTTAAACCCCCTTTCCCCCAACGGGTCTTTCCCCTATTTTTTTACGATTTAGGGTTTGGCCTGAACAAAAAGGGGGCCTTTGATTGTTTGGTATCCTGTTTAAGTTGCTTTACTTTGGGTTTAAGGGTTGGCCGGGAACAGCAATTGTGGCCTTTAAATCTGAAATTAGTAAAAATGGTTTCCCTTTTTTCCAAACCTTTTTTGGTGTTTTTCCCCTAAACCTTATGGGGATAAAAATTGTTGCAAAAATAAAGGCCATTTTATGGGGGGGACCATACCTCATGGGGTATTTTTGCAAAATGAATCCATTTGTATTTTATATTATTATTTATATTATATTATATATATGAAATAAAAAAATATATATATATATATATATATATATATATATATAGGGTTCTCCCACCAAAACACCTTTAATAAAAAAATTTATATAAAAATAAAAAAAACCCATAAAAAAAAACCATCACTAAACACCAAAATTTTACTTTTTCCACATCCTTTTCCAAAAAACAAAAACACCACAAAAATTTTAAGACATAAAACAAAACAACATTTGAACAATCATTAATGTTATTTTTTAAATTTAAACCCAAAATTAAGATTTAAATTTTATTTAAAATTTGTAAATTTTAAATTATGAATAATCAAATTATTTTAACATTTATAGATATACACATTTTTGGCAGGTTTGTATTTTTTCTTCTGCATTTATCAATACTTTTTGTGTTTTATATATATATATATATATATATATATATATATATATATATATATATCTGTATCTGCATATATGTGTCTGTGTATATGTATCCTGAGGATGTTAATAGCTTCCACATTTTACATTACCTATGGGAGCCAGAATGTACTGCATGATATGTTACCAATACCAGCCTGACATCATACAGGTGGGATGTAGTACTGTTAACATCTTGTGCCCATGTCGTGTCAGGATCTGGTTATGGGATCTGCAACACTTGATAGTGTATTGCAGGGCAGATGTGTTTGGCTGTGGGGGGTGGGGTGGGTATACCCATTCATACAAGACGTATCTTGTTTGGGGCCTCTCAACCCCATTAATGGTGCATGTGGACATATATGATTTAGTTAATCTCCCATTGATATCTGCACATGTATGTCCATATATAGCTATATGGGTATATATATATATATATATATATATATATATATATATATATATATATATATATACCTACTATATATATATATATATATATATATATATATATATATATATACCTATATATATATATATATATATATATATATGCTTGCATATATGCAACTTGCTGTGTATATGTAGACACATAGGTGTAGACATATATATGTGCTGATGCAGGCATTTGCATGTATATATGTTCATATATTTCTATATATGTATATTTATATATATATATATATATATATATATATATATATATATATAGATATAGATATGTTGTATCTGTTTAGATATTAATATATTTACACACACACATACATCTAAATTTTGGAATACATTCTCTGTACTGTTTAATGACTGGGCTGGATGATATGTTTTTGAAAACATCAGGGTTATGTATATCTGACATGGCTTAGTGGTAAATCATGGTGTGCAGGGTCCTGGGTTTGAGCCTTGCAGAGGCTGTTTATTTTGTTGCTGGGCAGAACATGGGCCATTGGATACAGAGTGATTAAGGCACTTTAAAGCAGTTGTAAGCGAGTTTACACGTGTTTGCATGGAGGTAAGCACTGCTAACTTCTGGTTACAGTTTCTTATACTCAGCTTCTAAATTCCTTTCCAAGTGTAGGCATTGCTTAACCCTGCACAAACAGTCTTAGACCCGCTTACTGCTGCTTAAAAGTGCTTACTCCTGCTTACCCACGTGCTAATTTTTTTAAAAGAAAAGAAAAAAGGGTTGATAGGAAAGTGGTAAAAAAAGGGGCACAAAGAGGGAAAGACAGTAGGGAAATAGCTAGGGATGTGCAGGATGTCCATAACTGCCCATTTCTTCTACAGCAACAGCTGTGTATATACACTGCATTTGGAGGTAGATTTGGAGACTCAAACCCCTGGGACAGGGATGAGGACAACAATAATAAATTGTGATGCCAATTAGACTGGATGACATGGGTCCAGTGGACACGTGTGCGGAATGGACAGCTATGTATTGGGTGAGATTTTTTTCTGGGAACAGATTGCTCTTTTTTTCTTTTTTTCAGGTGAGAGTGAGATGTTGGAGAGGTGTAGTAGGTATATTTGTGGAGGAGGTTAACAGACAAGACAAACAAGATGCATACAGGGGGTAAACACCTTGATGGGGAGGGGCGTTGGGATATCAGAAGCCCACAAGCCCCCTAGTGGTAACAGTGGGACTGAGGTCCTCACCCATGGTCAGTCACTACTGCACCTTCACAGCCCCAAAGGTGGCTGTGCTGGGGGCTGAGTTGTAGATTCAGGCTGACTCTCTAATCATGACATGTGGCCCTCAAGCTGGCGTAGAAGATCTCCAAAATGCTCATTGATCGCTTTATCAACTACGACCCCCACCTGGCGACGTGTGACAGGTGCTTGTCTGCGCCCACTTCCATGGGGGGCGAGCCCCATCCCCTGAGGCAGTTCCACCCACAGGAGGTGCAGGACCAATGGACAGGGAGGTCCGGAGTTGGGCCTCAGACATGCTGGTGCCCGGTGCCACGGCCAGCTGAGGTGGGACAGGTGGGTCCGCTGGGACCAGCCTTCCCAAGTGTGCTATAGTGTTTAGATTTCATCATCATATATGGGTTAGTAATAGTCAACACATTCCAGGGTTAGGTATAAGAGCATGCATAGATATTCCCGTTAACCCAGACACCAGATATGGAACAGCTGCATAGCAAACAGGACACATGCATATATGGGACCACAGTGGTAATAAGAACAGCATGCAGGTACGATGGCACCATGCCACCAATGTTGGAATAATTCAATATAGCACATGCACGGGAACCATTAACATATTTATCAAACAGTTGGACATTATCAGTGTCAATACATACCAGTTGGGGTGGGTATATTGATTATTGTTGGAGATGTGGTGGGGGGGGGGAGAGAAAGATGTCAATTAACAACTAGTATATTCCTGTAGTCCACATTACTTTCCTAGTCAGTGCTGTTATCTGTACCTTACAAGTCTTACTACACTACCCTATAGCCTTAGTTTGGACAGTGATATGGCTGTTGTCATCATTATGCATGAACTGTTTTTACCTGCAGTATACACCTCTTACCTGGTATACCTGTGGAGGGAATGTTTGTTAACACTAACTGTTTCTACACATACTCCCAGATTCTGGGTTGCTGTTTTGCACATAGCTATCCAACTCTTTCTGCACAGACTCTGGCCATGTGTTGACCACATGCTGGTGTGCCTGGACATATCTAGAATATTGCCCTCTTCCACCTTTAGTGACCTGACACACATATAAATGCTTTCCTACACAGTTATATTATGTAGCATAGTGTGGGTGACAGTGACCAGTGATACTTTATTATTCAGAGAAATTGCAACACTTACAATTCCCTACGATACCAAAGTGAACATTACCAGTACAGGTTATAATGGCCTGTATTTCTCAGCACAGTGTTCTTATCCAACATACATGTGGAAGCAATGTTTGTTAGCACTATCTGACTGTTGCCACACAAAGTTCCAGATTACATATTAGTATTATGCACATACATTTCACTCTGTTACTGTACACACTCTGGTCACAATTCGACAGCATGGGAGTGTAGACAGGACATTTATTTTATTTATTATTTATTTCATTTTGATTACCGGGGAAGTCCACTGGGCCAGAATGTGCCCATTTTCAGTGGAGGCCCGGGGAGAAAAGCTCCATAAGAAACACAATTAGAGGTTACAAAAACCTACTTACCTACATACTTGAAATATTACTCTCCTAACAGTTTCAGGGGTTGCTACAGTGACAGGTGTGTTCTCATGATGTTTGACAATCACTTGTAGTCCCTGTTTGCTGTCTACACATCTGGGATCATCCCACAGACATACCAGGGGGACAGGCAGCAGAAATAGGCACATATACTGGACATTCTGGCCTCATCTGTACAGTTGTGGGGTATGCATCTGTATGCAGCCTAATTCCACTCCCAGGATTCAGACCATGGCTGTGTCTGCTACAACTTAAACACTGTCCATCACAGTTGTGTCTGCTATATAGCTATTGCTGCATATCTCCTATCTGCTTTGTGCCTTATTTTAATTCCCTGTGCTTTTGCATTCTGACCTTGTATTACAACACTCATATACAGTTTCCTAGACAGTTATATGTTGTTGGACAGTGTGGGGTGACAGTGATGTATAATACCTCATTATTCAAAGCAACTGCATATCATTCTTGTATTTCTGGGCACAATGTTGGTATCTGACAGACCTGTGGGAGGAATGTTTACTAGCACTACATGAATGTTCCCACACACAATACCAGAGTCTACATTACTATTATGCACGTACATCTCACTCTGTTACTGTACACACTATGACCACAGCTTGACAAGTTGGGGTGTAAAGGGGACATACATGGCTTCTTAGTCACATAAGTTATTGGGGAGTTGCTAGTGTGCCAGCTTTGTTCTCATAGCTGTGTGTCAATCAGTTGCATTTCCTGTTTGCTGCCTATATGTCTGAGATCATCCCACTGATTTCCCAGGGGGACAGGTTGATAGGCAACAGATATGGGCCACTTCACTAGACATTCTGGACATATCTGTACAGTTGTGGGGTATGATTCTGTATGCAGACTACTACCACTGGCAGGATTCAAACCGTGGCTGTCTGTGCTAAAAAACTACAGTTCACATTTCAGTTGCATGTGCTATTCTGTTTTTGTTGTCTGCAGTTTTCCTGTTTACTGTCTATGAGTCTCTCAGTTGTACTAAATGGCCTCTGGGAATTACACCTGTCATATACAGGCATTCCTACACATTCAATTTATGGTGCACAGTGTGGGTAACAGTGCTTAATACTACAGTACTATTACATGATTGCATATCTACATTACCGTATGCTACCGGGATATACACATGCAGTCCAGCAGTTAGATCTGTTTTGTCAGGCTATTACACTTTTATTGACTTACAGACAATATGAGACTCTTACTGCTATATTTTCTAGTGTGTGCAGGTCTTGCCTTGAACAATACAGGTTTTAAACTAGCAATTAATTTACTACTACTTTTATTTTTATTTCCTATGACAGTAAATGCATGGATATTACTGACCTGCCTCGCATCACAAGCTTGCCAGGTGAATGATGTGGGCCTCCCGGTTCGCAGCCCACTCTGTTGCAGCTGTGGGGAACATAAGAGGAATATTTAGCCATTCCTATCCATGATATGCCTGAGCTGGCAATTATTGCACACATACTGGGGTGATACTTACACACGTCTGGAACATACCCTGATGCTGCTTCAGGTCGGCATAGTAGTGTCTGACCTGCTCACCAGTTCAGGGTATGCCAGTGGCACTGGTGAGATCGTGGGCGAGACAGTCCCAGGCCTCCAACTTATATTGGGAGCCCTGGTACTGGCCCTGCAGCAGTCTCTGAGCATGGTCTTTAACTAGGAGTCCTGCCATGACCTTGGACTCCTGGATGCATCAGCGCTGAACCTGGAAGTGCACTCCTTCTCCGCTTAATGCCATAATGCCTGCAAGTGGAAGCTACAACCAATTATGAGATATATTCCCACCTCTTGGGTTTAAGTAGAGCCGATTTCCCACACTTTTCCATGATTGGCCAGTTTTGAAAAGGTTAAGCTATGGGCAAACCTACTTACCTAAGGTTGACATTGTTTAAAGGGGTATACCACTAGGCACAATGAGTTATCTGGTCTACACATTGCTCATACCTCCTAAGCTGGCCTGTGCAATGCTTAGCATTGCTTACATTAGACTTTCATTATAATGCCTTTTTGGCATTGCGTTATTATTCATTACACCTTATATGTATGCCTGGTATCCATGATTAATGTGTATGTACACTCTGTGGGGTCCTTGTGTTTTATTGGGGACTTCAACACTTTATTACAATTACACCTCACTTCTGGGCTTACTGCTGTATTCCAGTTCACATATTTATGTTATGTAGTGGGTTATGGTACATATGACTGTATACTGATTCCTTTCACAGGTTCAGTTTGGTTATACTATGGTGAGGACTTGTTTGCTGATACCTCATTCTTCTGTACTTCTGTGATGGCTTGGTGGATAACTACTGGGGCTGTGGTATATAGGGTCCTGGGTTTGAGACCTGCATGGCTGTTTAATTCATTGATGGGCAGAACAAGGGCCATTGGATACAGAGTGATGAATGCACTTTTGAGCAGTTGTAAGTGGGTTTGCGTGATGGTAAGCACTGCTAACCTGCTGTTACATCTGCTTACACAGTGTTAGTTTTAGAATTGTTTAACCAGTGTGGGCATTGGTTACCGCCGCACAAAAGGGCTTAAGCCCACTTACTAGTGCTTAAATATGCTTATTTGTGCTTACACCTGCTTACTAGTTCCTTATTCATTATGACACTGACACTTCACATGTGCATTTACTGCAGTACTCCAGTTCATAAATATATGTTATTTAGTGAGTTACGCAACATAAATTTTACTCATAACATGCTTTGCCATGGGAAATGGAATCTGCTGCAGTGGGACTCGAACTGGGAATGCCTGCTCATAAGGAAAATGCTCTGCCCACTACACTATTGCTATGCTGTCTCATTTATATATATCTGCCTTGTTATCCTCTTCAGCCACTTAAGCTGCATTAACTATAGCTAAGAGATGGGCACACTGGCGCACCTATAGTTAGCTGTAATCAGATTTAAAAAAAAAAGGGTTTCTTCATTTTATTTATACATTATGTTGCTGTTATACACAAGTGGGACTGTTGCTGGGGACATGTGGTCACCTGTGAGTGGTCTAGCTCATTGCATACCCCTTTTTGCTGTTCTATATTGCGGGGGCATGTTTATTCTGAGAGCATTGCTCTCAGACACAATCCCTGTACTCTTACACGCTCCATGTAAGCCTAGGAGATCAGGCAGTGCACCTCATTAATATGCATGGTGCACTGCCATCCTGCTCCTAAATGGTCGCTTCCATGCAGGACTAAAATAGTCCTGCACGGGAGATTAGTAAATCCAGGGGATTATTTGATTTAATCCGGGAAAAATATCAGCCCCCATTCTCAAAATCCATTCACATTCCTTTATTTCCAACCTATTATTGGTGTCAACCATTCGTATATTTCTAAAACCTTGATCTATTACCCTGAAATTTAATCTGTGTTTAGTCCCACATTCACTTATGTTTAGCCAATGAATTAATACTGGCATTTCTTTTTATTTCAGCTCTGTGTTCATTTATTCTTTCTTTTAGTTTTCTCACTGACTTATCTATATAAAATACCATGCATGACTACAGGTTGCCAAGTAGACTATATTAACAGAATTACAAGTTGCAGGGCATTTAAACTCAATTTTTTTTTAGTTAAAGGGTGTATAAACACATTATCTTTATTTATAAGCTCACAGCAGCAGCAATTGTGACATGGGATGGTACCATAATGATTAAATATCTTCCTGTTTGTGATGATATGCATGTCCTTATAACACAATTTCTGCTTTGAATTGGGACAAGTATTGTGTGAAAAACTAGGAACAGAGTCAATAAATTAACATAGTTCGGGAAGAGACTGAAGTATACACCAGTTGTTAAGTATAATTCTCTTTATTGCTCTAGTAGTTGCATTAAATATTGTAACATATCGTAATGTATTGATGGTGTAATGATAAATGTTGTTAGTGCATATGCTCCACAAGTTGGGTGTGCGATGGATGAGAAAGAAACATTTTGGAGTGAGTTGGATGAAGTGGTGATGACTGTACCCAAGGGTGAGAGACTGGTGATTGGAGCAGACTTCTAAGGGCATGTTGGTGAAGGGAACAGAGGGGATGAGGAAGTGATGGGTAGGTATGGTGTTAAACAAAGGAATGCAGAAGGTCAGATGGTAGTGGATTTTGCAAAAAGGATAGGCACGGCTGTGATTAATATGTATTTTAACAAGAGGGAGGAGCATAGGATGACATACAAGAGTGGAGGAAGATGCACACAGGTGGATTATATCTTATGTAGAAGGGCCAGTCTGAAGGAGACTGGAGACTGTAAAGTGGTGTCAGGGGAAAGTGTAGTTAGGCAGCATAGGATGGTGGTTTATAGGATGACATTGGTGATTAAGAAGAGGAGGATGAGTGTGAGGGCAGCACCAAGGATCAAATGGTGGAAATTGGAAAAGGGTAATTGTGAGGTGATGTTCAGGAAAGAGTTAAGACAGGCACTGGGTGGCAGTGAAGAGTTATTGAATAGCTGGGTAACTACAGCAGAGCTAGTAAGAAAGATGGATAGAAAGGTGCTTGGTGTGACATCTGAAAGGAGGAAGGAGGACAAAGAGACCTGTTGGTGGAATGAAGTAGTACAGGAGAGTATACAGAGAAAGAGGTTGGCGAAGAAGAAGTGGGATTGTCAAAGAGATGAAGAAAGTAGACAAGAGTATAAGGAGATGAGGTGCATGGCAAAGAGAGAGGTAGAGGCTAAGGATAAGGCATATGAAGAGTTGCATAAAAGGTTGGACACTAAGGAGGGAGAAAAGGACCTGTACCAATTGGCTAGACAGAGGGATCGAGCTAGTAAAAATGTGCAGCAGGTAAGGGTGATAAAGGATAAGGAGGGTAATGTACTCACAAGCAAGGTGAGTGTGTTGAGAAGATGGAAAGAGTACTTTGAGGGGTTGATGAATGAAGAGAATGAGAGGGAGAGAAGGTTGGATGATGTGTGGATAGTGAATCATGAAGTGCAGTGGATTAGCAAGGAGGAAGTAAGGATAGCTTTGAAGAGGATCAAGAACGGAAAGACTGTTGGTCCAGATGACATACCTGTGGAAGCATGGAGGTGTTTAGGTGAAATGGCAGTGCAGTTTTTAACTAGATTGTTTAATGAAATCTTGGAAAGTGAGAGGATGCTTGAGGAATGGAGAAAAAGTGTTTGGTACCGATTTTTAAGAATAAGGGTGATGTGCAGAGCTGTAGTAACTACAGAGGGAATAAACTGATCAGTCACAACATGAAGTTATGGGAAAGAGTAGTGGAAGCTTGGTTAAGAAGGGAGGTGATGATTACTGATCAGCAGTATGGTTTCATGTCAGGAAAGAGCACTACAGATGCGATGTTTGCTCTGAGAGTGTTGATGGAGAAGTACAGAGAAGGTCAGAAGGAGTTGCATTGTGTCTTTGTGGATTTAGAGAAAGCATATGATAGGGTGCCTAGAGAGGAGTTGTGGTATTGTGGGTGAGGAAAATCGGGGCAAAATATGTTGAGTGGAAGGATATTTAAGGGATTCAGCTAGGTTTTTGCAAGTGGGAAGGTTTAAAAAAAACCCTTTAATTGGGGGTTTGGGGGTTTAAACAAGGGATAGGTTGGGGGCCCCTTATTTTAATGGTTGAGGAAAAAAGGGACAAAACGAAAATTCCCGATTTTGGATCCCCGGATTGGTTTTGCCCGATAAAATTTGGGGTTGGGGAGGGGAAAAAAGTAAGGGCAGGTTTGGGGGAGGAAAAGGTGGAGGGTTTTTTCCAGAGAAAAAGAGGAAAGGGAAAGGGCACAAAATAAGACCCGAAAATTTTGGTTTTGGGAATGGAGAAAAAGGGGGGATTAGGGAATGGTGAAGGGTTTTCAGGGGTAGAGGTGGCAAAGGTTGGAAAAAGTAATTTGGGGTCAACCAGGTTGGAAGGTTTGGAAAAAAAGAAAAGAGGAAGGCAGGTTTTGGAGTGGGGGGGGAAGGGGTGCAGGGGTATTTGGGAAAAAATGTGGTAACCAGGGAAAGGAAAAAAGGGGAAAGGGCTAAAAAGGGGGTTTATGAATGGGTTGGGGAAGGGCATTTCAAAAGGGGGTCAGAGCGATGCAGAGGCGGGAAAAAATGGAAAATTTTACTTTTGGGGACCCAAGGAGGCCAAAGGGAAAAAAAGAAAAGAAGGGGGAAATTTTAAAAAGGGTTTTTAACAAAAACCAGAAGGCAAGGAATTTACCAAAAAGGTTTACATGTTTTTTTAAATTTCAATAATTTTTTGGGAAAAAGATTTTTTTAAATAACCCCCCGGTAAAAAAAAAAGGTCCCCAAAAAAGGTTTATAATGTGGTAGAAAGGGCCCTGCCAGATTTGGTACAAAAAAGCAAATTGCAGGGGGACCCGGGAAGGAAATTTTGGGAAAAAGTTTTAAAAATTTTTTAAATTTTAAGGGGCCCCAAAGGGAAAAGAAAAGAAGAAATTAATATAAACAGTTTTTGTTTTTCATTCTCAGCCCCCTTTTAAATTTTATAAAACTAATTTTTATAATTTCTCTTTAATTGAATTTTAAAATTAATGTTTTCCAAAATTTTTTCATTTTTTTCCTTTTTCTTTTTAAATAAAAAGGGGGTTTGGTAAAGTGCCCTGTTCCCAATTTCAAAAACCCCTAATTTAAAACCCTTTGACAAATTTTTCTGGAAAGTCATTTTAAAAAGAACATTTTTGGTTTATTTTAAACCAAAATTTTAAATATATATTTCCAAGGACTTTGGTTTTTTTTCAAAAATTCGTTGAAATTGGAAAAAAAACTAAAAAAGTTTTATTTTCTTTTTTTCACCCCTTTTTTTTCATAAAATACCCATTTATTATTTTCTTTTACTCTTTTTTTAAAAATTGGGAAAAAAAAGGGTTTCTAAAGTTTTTTTGAAAAATTTTCTTTCCTAAATAATTTTTAGTTTTTTATTTTTGCCCTTTCTGGAAAAATTTAAACAAAATTTTTTTAAAAACTTTTAATTTTTCATCATAGAAAAAATATGAATTGCATTTATTCATTTAATTTTTTATCTTTTTAAACCAAAATTTTTGAAAATTCCCCCGACTTCCCCAGAAATTGCAAGTTCCCCATTTAAACAGTGGAAAACAAAAAAGGAAAAATTTAACTTTTTAAATTTTTTTTAAATTTTTTAAAAATTTTCAAAAAAATACCTATTCATTATTTTTCCTTTTTACCTTGTTGGAATTTTTTACTTTAAATTTTTAAAAGGAAAAAAGGAATTTAACTAAAATTTTAAATTAATGACAAATGAAAACTCCCCAAAAACCCCCAAACCCCAAAAACCCAAAGCTTTCCCTTAAGGAAAAGTTTAGTTTAAAGGATTTGGTTAAAAAAGGGTTTTTTAAACCCTATCTTAAACCCAACCCCTTGTGCCCCATTTCATGGGTCCTTTTAAACTTTTTTTTCCCTTTAAAGTTTTCACAAAACCCCAAAAATTTTTTTCTAAAGGTCCTTTTGTTTTAAAATAATACTCTGCACATTGGCAGCCCGACAAACCTTTTGCATCCCTTTTAAAATTTAACTGATCTGCAGGAAAAACCATTGGCATGTTTTCCTTTTTGTTTCTTTAAAAAAGGCCCCAAAATAATGCCATTTCCCCTTTCCATTATTTTTTCCTTTAAACTATAGTTGCAAAGGGGGTTTTTTAAAAAATTAATTTACCTTTTTAAGGGAACCGGGATTAACTTTCAATCCCTTTTAAAGAAAATTTTTGCAATGAGTTATAACAAAAAACCGAACCAACCAACCACAAAAACAAGGGTTTTCATAAAACTTTGCATTATGGAAAAACTTTTAATTAACAACCACCAAGGGGGCTTTATTAAAAATTAATCTTGGCCCCAAAACCCAAAAATTTTTCCCCTTTTACATTTGGGGTTTTTTTTGGGGGTTTTTCAGGATTTGTTGTTTAGTTCCTCTTCAGAAAAGGGGCCCGGGGTAATTTATATCCCCCCAAATTTTATGTTTTTTAAAATTAGGGGTCCTTTACATTTGCCGAAAATTTTAGGGAGATCCAAACATATGGGGGAGCCCCCAGCTAATTTCTGCTGGGGAAGTTTCTTATTTGGCGTGGGTTTCCCCCTAATTTTGGGGTTTTCTGTCAAAACCACGGGAAACCAGGATTTGCCATTTTGCAGGCATAGAGTCAAACCTTTGATGGGGACTGAGATACCCTTTAAAAGGGAATTCTGGGATCACCAAAAATTTTTCCCCCCAAAATTCCCTTTGGGGAAAAAAATCCCCCGTTTAACCAACTTTTTGCAAAAACCTGGGGGGTCCCTGCCCAAAATGGGATTTTGTCAAAATTTCCCTAATTAAGGGGTTTTAAAATTGGTACCAATAATTCCCTTTGGCCCGGGGGGGACCCCTTTTCAAAAAACCTTTGGGGGACATTGGGAAAGATTTTTTCAACTTGGTATTGGGGGAAAAAAGGCCAAATTACTGTTTTTAAAATTTGGAGGCAATCAGGTAACTCTCCAGGGGGTTTTTGGTTAATTAAACCGTTTTTCCCCCAAAATCCATAAATGGGGGTTTTAAAACAGAGAATTTTGGGTTTTGGGAAGGCTGTTTGTTTCCCGCAGAATTTTTTTCATTAATTTTTTGAAAAAGGGCCCCTTTTCCATGAACCGTTTTGGTAATTTACATTTAAATTTGGGCCTAAAAGGGGAGAAGCCCTTTTGGGGTTGCCCCCAGTGAAGCATTTTTACCTTATTTGGCTTTTTGGTTAAAGTCCTTTTATTTTTGTTTAGGGTTTTAATTTTTGAGCTGATTAAAAACTACTTTTTTCTATTTGGGGTTTCCCCCCTTTTAAAGGGGTTTAAAAAAGGGCCCCCAAGGCTAAATTTTCCCGAGGCAAATTAAAAAAACCCTTTTTGCCAAAAAAGGGGGGTTTTTTGCTTTTGGCCCCTTTGAAATTTTTTTTAATTAAAAACCCTGAAAAATTTCCTTTCTTTTTTCAAGGGGAAAAGCCCAAAAAAAAGGGAAAAGTTTTTAAAAAAGTGTATTTTTTCTGTGGCCCCCTCCACTCTTTTTAAAAGGTTTTCTCTTGGGAAAAGGGGGTTTTTAGTTAACCTTTTTTTGTTCTTTAAAGTTTTTTTTTTGGAAATTTTGTTTTTTAAACATGGAAGGTTTTCCCCTTCCTGACCCCGAAATTCTATCCCCCCAAAAGGTGTTTTTTGTTTATTGGTTTTTGGTGAAAAAGGGTTTAAGTTTAAAAATAGAAGGCCCCCCGTTTTTCAAGGGGGGGACTTTAATTTCCTTTAAATGGGGATGTTCATCAATTCTGAGTTGGACATGGCTTTGTAAATCAGGGAGATCACCTCTGAGTTGGATATGCCACTGAATTTCAGCTGGGGTTTTTTAAATCAGGCTGCAAAAATATGTTTGACTAGTAATCCTTGGTGAGGTACTTTTGTGGTCTTTCCAGCTGTTGGGGGTCTTGGGTACATCCCAAATGGGGCATTGTACCATGATGGGGGTGAGGACAAGAGAGGGGACTATAACCTCTTTTTTTCTAGATGCCAAAACCCCCAGTAATTGATGGGCCACATAGAAATTTCCAAACTTTTTAATATGATTGTCAAAGGAGAGATTACTATCTACTTGTTCCCCGATCTCTTATTTTTTTGTATTAATGCCACCTATGTGGTAATTCGTGGTGTTTTATTTTTCCCAAATGGGATGACTATGAATTTTTATTTAGCTTGAGGAGATTTGACACCAAAGTCCGTTTAGTAAGGCCCTTTTGGAGGGTTTTTTCATGACCTTTTTCCTTTTTTTTAAATTTGGAGTCCAACAGTGAGTCTGGTTTTGGGCATTTTGGTGGTACAACATCATTGGGCCCCTTTTCATGGTTGTAAAAGGAATCAAAAATGTCCAGGTTGCTGTGAAAGGGGTTTGGGGGGTTGACTTTTGACAAACTTTTTTAAGAGGGGGTAGTTTGTTTTTAAAAAGTTTCAACTGTTACATTTTTTTGGGGTTTTTCCCTGTTGATCTTTTTTTTGGAGGAGACAACTGATTTCAGCAAGGGGGACACAATTTGGACCCTCCATGTTGAAAACTGGGGCAGTATGTTTGAACTTTTGGGTTTGGGGTGACTACTCCAAAAAATTTTTAAAAATTTCAGGAACAAGCCCAAAAAGTTTTTGCATAGAGGGAGTTCAAGTCTCCCCAAAAAAGGAATTTTGCTGGGTGGTACCTCCAGCAGGTTATGGGTTTTGGGTTTTAGGCCCAAGAAACCGCCTAAACAAAATTTTGGGGCTTTTTGCTTGGTGATTTTTCAGATGGATAAATTCAAGGCATCCCTTTTTAACCAACCTAGAGGTATATTTTTGTTTTTAGATTAAAACTTTCCCCCTTTTAAATTTCCTGTTGGGTTATTTTAAAACTGTGGAACAATGAACCTTGACTGCTGAAGACTTTCTTTAAACCTTGTCTTGGTAAAGGCAAAATTTTTATTCATAATTTGGGAGAACTTTTAGGTTGTAAAGTTTTTATTGGGTTTCCCAGCATTGAGCAGTAACACCTTCTTCCCTTTGGGGTTTTTTTTTGTTGGTAGTTTTGTCAATTTCATTGTTAAAAACTCTAATTGTATAAAAATTTGCCAAGGGCCCAGGGAGCTGCAGATAATGCCCCTTTAAAAAAACATGGTCTTTAATGTCCTTCCAACCCCCAAAAATTGAATCCCCGGAATGAAAAGAAAAATCTAACTTGTCATTTTCTGTTCATACTGAATCATCTTTGGGGAGAATGCTCCAAAGCAAAAAGGGACATACCTGTCTAGGCCCTATTGCAGATTCAAAAGCCTGTCTTTAATAGTAGTCCAGTAGGGGCATCTCAGTCAATTTACATACTTGATGAATCAGTTGGGATCTTGGTGCTGGACTTGAGTCTTGCTCCTGGCAGATTTTCTAAAAAAAAATGCCTTTTTCTTCTTTTTCCCGTTGATTTTATGTTACAAGGAGTCCCCAGGGAAAATTTTTTTGCCTAAAAGGGAAAATGTGTAACTCTCTATACTGTGTTAGTTTCTTTTGGATTAAAAAGTTATCGGGGAAAATGAGAAATTTTTGGTCTCATGATGCCCCTTTCACCAAGCTGGCTAGGGACATTAAATGCAAACCATGTTGTCTACCAAAATTTGGGTAGAGCATTATGGTTTGAAAACTGGTTTATACAGATCTCCTAAGATGGTCTCATGGGTTGGGAATTTACTGTGCTAATTTGTATATGGGTTGCTGTTTTATTTACAAAATATTTTTGAAGTTTAACTCCAAAAGCCTCATAAGTTACAGGTTACAGTCCCCTAGTTATATGATCTTTACCATCCAAACTTTATGTACAGGACCGCCAAATACCACTGTGCTTCCCAAAAATACCTAATTTTTGCAACAGGAAAAATGAAATCTCCCTGAGTCTGTCCATTAAAAACATTTTGAGCTCTTTAAATGCTTTCTGACTGGGTAAAATTCTGCCCCGATGGATGATCTGGTCCTCTTAAAAGACAAAAAAAAATCAAGTGCCGCATCTTACCCTAGGCTAGATCACCCTACGATATTTAAATGAAAAAGTTTGAAAGTAACATTTAGGAACATTTTTCACCAAAAACTTTTGTGGGAAAGAACCATTCAAAAATGAATTCAAGGGGATAAATCAAAATTACTTATCTTTTTCCTGAATGACCTCTTTTTAAAGACTTTTCAATCACAGGTGGGCTTTAAGCTTTTGAGCTTTGTAATCACAGGCAAAAAAACACACCTTTTTTAGGTTCTTTTGTTAGGCTAATGGCCCTGGGTTTTTCAAGCCTAGCCCATAAAGTGCCCTGGCATTTTGCCCCCATTTATTCCAGTGCCTCATCAAAGGAAACCACTGGAGTAATCCCTTGAACTTTCTTTACCCATCCACTCATCAAGATTTCTTTGAAGAGGGGCCAATGGTCTGCTTGACATGTATGGGAAGTCTATTCCAGAGCATGGCAGTCTCTGGGGAGGAATCCCTCCAGCTGTTCTGTTGATTGTGGGAATGAGGTTGAGGTCTCTGGAGCATGTGGTGTAGGGATTGGGATTTTTTTGATGTAGCATTTTAACAGAGCTGGGTCAGACATGGCTTTGTAAGTCAAGCAGAGATCACCTCTAAGTAGGTGATATGAAACAGAGAACAGCTGGGGTCTTTTTTAGTCTGTCCATGTAGGAAAATTTTTTAATGCCTAGGGCCCTTCATGAGGTACTTCTGTGGCTTTCCAAATGTTGCAGGGTCTATTGAGGTACATGCCAAATGGGCATTATAATTTTGATGGTATAATTTAAAGTAGAGAGATGATAACCCTTTTTCCTTGCAAAACCCTTGGGAATGAGATTTCCAAGAAGGACTTTTGACCACAGTCAATTGGTGAAGGAGGTTGCTGTCAACCTTTTAGATCTCTTTTTTCCCGTGTTCAGTGGCTCCCATAAATTGGTAATTGGGGAATTTAGTTTTTACCAAGGGTATGATGCAAATTTTGGGTTAAGCTTAAGGCCATGATTTCAAAACCAGTCATTTGGGCTCAGTATTTAGAATGTCATCACTTGGGAGAAAAATGGCTAGCTTGCAGTCATCTGCGAACTTGGTCAGCCAGAGTCCCTTTGTGTTGGCCTGGACTTCTGAAAGTAAATGGAACAGGGAGGACTCAAAAACCCAATTTCCCGTGGGGCTCCACTTTTACTTGGCAGTCTGACTTTTAGTTCACTTTCACACTTTTGTTCTATTTAGCCAATTTGCAACCCACCTAGTGGTATAGGGGGTTTTTGCCCAGTTTTTAATCAATAATCCCAGTGAGGGAAAGGTATCAAAGGTTCCAGATCAAAAAAAGGGTGTATGCACTGCCTTACCTTTATCCACAAAACCCCGGGCTGACCCCCTTTTTCCCCAAAAAAATTTTATAGAGTTTGGGGATTTCCCATATCTTTGTTAATCAGGTCCATAATGATGTGCCATAGCTTTACATATCAAATCAGGCTAATGGGGGAATAATTCCCAGGGGGTTTGTCACTCCCCCTTTTTGGAAAGGGGTTCAGCAGTTGTATAAATTGGTTAGACATGCTGCTCAATGTCTTAACTGTTCCCCACAAAAACCCTGTGCTAGCATCATATTCAGCTTGAAAACCCCATAAACTTGTCCATTTCAGTTCATAATGCCTGTCTTCATATAGTAGTCCAGTGAGGTGCATCTCATGTCATCTACGCCCACATGGACTGTGATAGAATCATGCTGGTATCTGTGGTGCATGGACTTGAGTGCTTGCATGGCCTGGCAGATTCTGGCTCCAGAAAAGCAACTAGCCTTTATCTTCTCTTTCTCCAGTCTGGTGAGTGGGGCTTCTATGTGTCTACAATGGAGTCCCTATGAAATTATTTTTGCCTCCAAGGAAACTGTGTACGTACATCTCTCGTATACTGTGTTAGTTTCTTTAAGGATTAAAATGTTATCAGTGAACATGAGACAATCGCTACATGGTCTCATGATGCCCATGTCTACCAAGCTGGCTAGGGAGACATTAGGAAATTGCATATCCATGTTGTCTGGACCAATATTTGGGTAGGCTATTATGGTTTGAAAACTGGTTTATACAGAGGTCTCCGAAGATGATCTCTACGGTTAGGGACCAGTGTTACATAGTGCTAATCCTGTATATGGTGTAAGTGCTGTTATATTTACAAAGTAGCTGCTGTAAGTTTAACTCCACGCAATGCCTCACTAAGTTACAGGTTACAGTCCTAATGCGAGTTATATAGATAAACTTTACCATCCAAGCATTTGCATCAGTACAGGACACTGCCAAATACCACTGTGCTCCATGCAAATATACCTAATTTATTGCAACAGAAAAGAAACTGAAATCTAACTCCTGAGCACTCTGTCCATTAAACCACTACATTTTGAGCTCTTCAGGAGTGCTTTCTGACTCAAAAAGACCAGGTAAACACATTCTGCCACAAGATGGATGATCTGGTCCTCTTAATGCAAACACAGAGCAAAAAAGAAACCCTCAAGTGCAATGCATCAAAAAAAAATTACTCCTAGGCTAGATCACCATACAGCAGGATATTTAAATGAAAACAGTTTAGAAAGTAACACTTAGAGAAGACAGGCAGTTTCTTCACCAAAAGTACTTTAAGTGCAGTGAAACGGTAGCTATCCATTCAATAATGAATTGCAAGGGCAGTAAATCAAATCCACTCACTTATCTTTGCCTGAATGACACTCTATTTAGTGAAAGACTTTTCAATCACAGGTGAGGACATCAAGCTTTGCTGAGCT
Source organism: Protopterus annectens (assembly GCF_019279795.1). Classification (NCBI taxonomy): domain Eukaryota; kingdom Metazoa; phylum Chordata; order Ceratodontiformes; family Protopteridae; genus Protopterus; species Protopterus annectens. The sequence continues at coordinate 410,515,525 of NC_056744.1, read as the reverse complement.
TTGTGGAATGAGCACAGTGCCGAGCAAACACACCTAATTTATAGGTTCATAGGTGTGTACTAGGCTAATGGCCCTGGAGCCTTTACAAGCCTAGCCCATAGAAGTGCCCTGGCATCATGCCACCTGACTTTAGTTCCCAGTGCCTCTATCAAGTAGAGCCACTGGAGTAATCCCTGAGGTGAACTTTCTATTACCCATCCACTCATCAAGATTTCTCTTGAAGAGGGTCAGCGAGGTGGTCTGCTTGACATGTATGGGAAGTCTATTCCAGAGCATGGACAGTCTCTGGGTGAGGAGCCTATCCCTCCAGAATGTTCTGTTGATTGTGGTAATGAGGTTGAGGTCTCTGGAGCATGTGGTGTGGAGGGATTGGGATTTCTTTAGATGTAGCATTTCTAACAGAGCTGGGTCAGACATGGCTTTGTAAGTCAAACAGAGATCACCTCTAAGTAGGTGATATGAAACAGAGAACAGCTAGAGTCTTTTGAGTCTGTCCATGTAGGATATGTGTTTAATGCCTAGGATCCTCTTCATGAGGTACTTCTGTGGCTTCTCCAACTGTTGCAGGTGTCTATTGAGGTACATGCCAAATGGGGCATTATACTCTATGAATGGTATAATGAGGGAAGAGTAGAGGGAGATGATAACCTCTTTCCTCCTGGTTGCAAAACCCTTGGTAATGAGATGTGCCACATAGAAGGACGTTCTGACCACAGTGGCAATGTGGTGGTCGAAGGAGAGGTTGCTGTCAACCTATGTCCCCAGATCTCTTATAACTCCTTCAGTGTTCAGTGGGCTCCCATAAATCTGGTAATTAGTGGGAATTGAGTTTTTATCACAGGGGACGATGATGCATATTTTGGCGTTAAGCTTAAGGCCATGATTTCAACACCAGTCAGTGGTCTCAGTGAGGCCTTTGTATAGAATGTCTGCATCACTTGGGGAGTTAATAATGGCTCCCGGCTTGCAGTCATCTGCGAACTTGGTCAGCCAGAGTCCCTTTGTGTTGGCCTGGACTTCTGAGAAGTAAATGCTGAACAGGAGAGGACTCAAGACCAATTCCTGTAGGACTCCACTTGTGACTGGTCGGCAGTCTGACTTTGAGTCTGCTACTTTCACACTGTGTGTTCTATCTGTGAGCAAATTTGCAACCCACCTAGTGGTATAGGGGTTTATGCTTAGTTTATTGAGTTTATCAATAACTCCTGAGTGAGGAATGGTATCAAAGGCCTTGGCCAGATCGAAGTAGGCTGTATGCATTCCTTATCTTTATCCACAGCCTTGGTGACCGACTCTCCCTTTCACAAAGCCAAATTGAGTAGGGTATAGAGTTTGGAGATCTCCTATATCTTTGTTAATCAGGTCCATAATGATGTGCTCTATAGCTTTACATATCAGACCCATCAGGCTAATGGGGCAATAATTCCCAGGGTGTATAGTCACTCCCCCTTTATGGAAAGGGATTACTGTAGCAGTGCGCAGTTCAGTAGTGACAAAGCCTGAGGTGAGGCTGTGAC